>NW_026853507.1:0-36387 GCF_026571515.1 Ruditapes philippinarum | reverse complement strand
CGGGGGTTTTGTTAAAAGATTATGTTCTGTGATAAGGACAGCCATAAACCATTATTATTAGATGAAAACTTCAAGCAGGATAACATATTAAAATGCATGTAAATAAAGAAAATAAAGGTATATTAAAAGATACTAATTTAACTGACAAGACAGACAATTTATTTCAATTCAAAAGGCTTATTTTGCACAGATATCATCATTTTCAAGCTAGTATAATAAGATTATTC
The DNA here is from genome assembly GCF_026571515.1 of Ruditapes philippinarum. Taxonomy (NCBI): domain Eukaryota; kingdom Metazoa; phylum Mollusca; class Bivalvia; order Venerida; family Veneridae; genus Ruditapes; species Ruditapes philippinarum. The sequence continues at coordinate 36,160 of NW_026853507.1, read as the reverse complement.
AAGTACAATTACGTGAATAGTTGCTTGAAAAGGTGCATGAATAGTGCTTGGGGAAAAGTTACGTGAATAGTGCTTGAAAAGTTTGCCATTTGAATAGTGTTGAATTGAAAGAAGTGGCCGTTCTTATAGAATCTGTTTTTAAAAACAACAACAACAACAAAAAACCAAAGCCATTAAGTGGCTATATATTTCTGGCAGAAAATCAAAATCACTCTAGTTGGTTGATATCAAATTCATTAGTTATAGTATTAAAAAGGTAGCTTTGTAGATATCATAGCATTTAAAAAACGATTAAATTATATAGACGGCTAACAATTGTAATATTGGAGTGTTTTGTGACATCACGGCTTATGAAGTTCTTCAAATACAAACAAAATATGGTCTCTGGAAATAAGGCTTTGAAAATTTTCCAAAACGGTTTGGATATACAGATCAAGTGATGTAAACCCTTATGCAATTTTTTCTGTTTGGATATTCTAAACCGTTTATACAATTAAATTTTGGTGGGGATGGTTTCTTCTTCACAATCACCATCCGCCTAGAGATTATTTAACCTTTCTTCGAGTATTTTTGAAGGACTTACAAGAAATTGTTTTATGTGGGTTTTAAATAGCAGATTTCCTTGACTTGACAAAGAAACATTATGGAACAGGAAAAAAAATTCCTTTTGAATATTTTAATGTGAGGAACCTTTTCAGCCTGTTTGGAGAAGTTCTCAGGTGTGTAAAATAATTGTCTGTGTTACTGGATTTTGGCAGCTGATCTGTTTTATGCAGGCTACTTAATTTTTGATTCCCTTTCAATTTATTTAGTTTTACCTAATAATATAACGGCGCAGGCATTATTTAATAGTGCGTTTCATGGAATGGCACTTATGATTCCACGATGACTGCTGTATGAAACCATTTACGAATGTTTCTCTATTCAAAACGTAACCATTCGTTGTTTAATGTTCAATTCTGTTTTAGCCGATGTTAAAGAAGCTTGGATGGTTATTTGCATATTCCGTTGTAATCATAACTCCTAGTTTAAAGTAAGAGTCTCTATTAGGCTTTTGTGCTCCTAAATTAAAGTACTAATTAAGCTTTTAAAACTCATTGTCACGAGCTAGATTTGTAAAAAAACATTAATATTTGGAATATGACGGTTCCGAAACAAAAACCTTTTTGAAAATATGTAAGCCATTTTGTTTGAGATTTTCGACTGTGTATCAAATGACTAAAACAACAACAAAAACGAAAAACAACAACAAAAGCAAACTGGTATAGGTCCTTTTAATTTGAGTGGATGTTGGTGGTGCTCAACGATGACTATTTGTCATTTCTGAACTTACACGTTAGTTAAAGTCAGTAATATTGAAGACAAATATATATCTGCTCTCATATTTACATTTTCTAATTTATTATGAAATACAGCACTAACAAGTTTTAATACACGGATTCATTTGAAGTACACGTTATTTAAAAATTGTATTTTATTGAGAAGATAATGTAATAATGAGTGGTGGGAATGTAATAGTGTAATTATGTGTTAAATGTGAACCATTGTTTCTATTGCGCCCAATCGTTGTTGTATCATATACTTATAATTATGCAAAAGTTACGAATATGATTCCTAGATATTATGATTGTTTCAATCTTTTAAAATTATGATTGATTAAATTTAAATCTCGTTAAAAATTCCAGTTCTAAATTAAAGTTTTCTTTCTTGTTAAGTCAAACTGTACGTTTTTACACTATACCTTTATAATACATGTACACTGCTATTTTCTTAATACTTAAATGCACAGTGAAATATTATAACTAATTTGTACGTTCAACTTGTTAAAAACCAATTTGTAAATGTACACAAAGGCAAAATGAGAATTGGCTATATTTTCTTAATATACTTACAACTTGAAGTGCTTGATGCATCAAGACAATTCCGGTACAATACAAGTGAATTGTGGGATTTCAATCTGTCGTATCATAATGGATTATAGCTGTCATTACATGCAGGGCTTTTCAAATAAATGAAATAAGTTGCGTGCTCTGAACAGTTCAATACCAATTTAAATCATTTCTATTCATTTATCTCAGAGAAAATCTGAAGGTATGTAATAAATGCATTTTCTGCTACTGATTAACGTATGATATGATCACTAATTAGCACTAGATCATGCAAAGATTCAACCCTAACACTCAATTTTACCAGTTTAATGAAATGATTATTGTATACGTACAGACAAATGCAATTATTTATGTTAGAATATGTGCCGCTGTGAAGAACACACTAATATAGATTACGAGAAAAGTACTGTCCGCATATTCAACATATATGAATGTATACAGGACGAATTTAACAATCAAGTATACGGACGTCGTAAATCAATTAGGAATATTCGAAATACCGTTTTGTTTTCAAATACGTGTAGGTAAGATGATCATCATCATGTAACGTGTACGTGTTCGTATATTGTAGTATTCGGAAAATTATAAACCGTAAATTAGACCCATGTGAAGGTCACGGAATTCTGGAAACAAAGTGATCCCTCGGAAGCATTAATCACAACAAAATTACATAAGAATTGCAGACTCGGTTTGATTGAGTCTGTACATGAGAGATAATGAATAAGTGCAACATCCCTCACGCCCCCTAGCACCGGCTTGAGCGGTACTCAATTCTCAACTAATAGTGCCGGCATCAATGATCCCGAAGGACCAGAAAATATAACAACACTGAAGTGAAGTACGGGGCAACTTTTTACAGCTGCCACACGGCACTTGACACCTGCTGTTGTGAAGTACAAAATTCTGGAAACAAAGTGATCCCTCGGAAAAACTTAATCAAAAAGTCCTGAGCAACACAGCGTTGCACTATAATATTTATACAGAGAAGAAGACTCTTAAAAAGATGTAATTTTAACAAAATTTTCTAAAGATTATATACAGAAACAACACATCGACATACGTAAATGTCACATGGGAATCTGGCGGCAACGTACCTTAGGCTAAAGTAATGTGGATCTTGATTTAAAACGCCGATAACACGCGGTAATTTTATTTAAATATGGTGCTGTGCCTTATACTGACATAAAAAAGAGTAGTTAGCTATATTTCTGGCCTATCCGCAGATTATGTAATCAAATGGTAGCTCACCTTGCCGTCCAGACAATATTCCCACACAATCTAAAACACCTAAGCAAGGCTTCTTAGGTTTGCTCCGTTTGTCTAATAATGCAGAAAAGAGGACCGTTTAAGTTATATCAAATTCTGATAATAATGATAATAATAATAATAATAATAATAATCATGATGATGATGATGATAATTATAACGTAGATAAATTAATTCAGACGATTCACCATAGACGTTGTATACAAAAAATTACTATCAAATCAGTACTTCAACTGTACTTTATTCACTGTATAATAATATTATATTAAGTAAAACAATATTTTGAAAAGTTAGAAGGAAAAATTCAAATTCAAAAAACGTACCTTAAACATGAATAATGTTAAAACGGTTTATATAGATGTCTGTAACTGTCAAACAATACTGCATAAGAAAAAACTTAATCAAAAAGTCCTGAGCAACACAGCGTTGCACTATAATATTTATACAGAGAAGAAATAATTACTTCAATTTATATTTTGTCTTTTTATACATGCTACGTACATTGTCGATCTGTATGCATTTAGCAAGTTAATAAAACTCTAATTCTAACCAAAACTGAAGACATTCAGAATGATGCGTCTCTGACGAGAAAACACTGCTGTGAAATAAATATGATTTCCATAAAAGAAACCTCCTAAATGTTCATGCATTTTTGACTTTTAATTAATTCAAATGAAATTAAAACGGGACTTAATCTTATCAAATAATTTATAAAGTCAAATCTAATACACTGTTTTGAACATTACGCGTATTTAACTAACTAAATAAAAAGACTTCATTTACAAAGAAATTATACACATGTAGTGCAAAGACAGAGATGCAATTCTTATTCAAAGTTGATACAAAGTATTATTTTAAACTTAAAAAACTGTTTACGTTTAGACAGACACACTCTCTTGTACAGATAATGCAATGTATAGCAACCTTTAAAGCAGAAGAATGCTTCATCATGATAGGTTAGTAATTTAGCAAAGTCAGCGTATTCATAAACGCAAACTGAAAAAAATGGACCGTCTTAGGCGTTTGCATCATTAGCTTAATCTACATCTAAATAAATCACAGCGTGTAGATAGGTTTTGTTGAAAGATTAAACGAAGTTGACTGATACTTTAATTTCATTTTCAAGGAATTAATGATAACAAATCTTCTTTTCAGACAGACACATTAGTTTTGTTTAAATCTAACTTATTTATTGTCATATTTTGCAATATTCTTTGATTTAATTGACAGGGAGCAAAATAATTTTTGTCTCATTTGAACATATGGCAGACAAAATGTTGCATAATATGATAACAAGGTGTTCCTTGCGTAAGCTTATAAATAAAAAAATTATAATTACAAGTGAAAGAAATGAAAAGAGACAAAGTTGTCACTCTAAAATCATATTCCTTAACATTCCACAAGAGAATATGTTCAAATGTTTTTGTATGTTCGTTTACTTTGATATAAAAAGACCAATAACTATTGAAAAATGCGCTAATTAATTAATCTAAAGCGTTTTCCGTCTTAATGTACAAACATTAGAGAAAATGAAAATCCTTAAGAAAACCCAACACGGTAATATTGGAAATGTTGCAGGTTTGATTTGATTGACCCTTTTAATGGACGGTACTGGAAAGTGCAAGCCACTGAGCACGTCCCCTAGCACCGGCCTAAGCAGAACTCAACATTTTGCATAGACTGCTAAAACTTTTAACTCACTCAGATAAGTTCATATGGCGGTTTTCATGGAACCTTCAATGCGACATGTTAGTGCCATTCCATGAAAACAGCATATGGAGTATGGAAGCGGGATAAAACTGTTCTCTGTATCATAAGTTTTATTTCAATATACACAGTACTAGTAGTTCATTGAAGACGTATTCCAGCTTAAGTTGATTAAATCTAACCTTATGTTCAATAATTAATTTTGTTTATCACATACATGAGCCGCTTTTGCGACTCTTTAACATGGTATTGCACGGCCGTGCATATATTTTGAAGTGACGTCATTTGCGTGATAAAAACATAGCGATGAGACGCTTAAAATGTAAGCATTATAATATAGGCGCGTCAATGAAAAAAGGTAATATTTCGCTTCAAACGGTTTTATTTTTGAAATATGATAAATAGAATATTAATTTCGGGCAAATTCATCACTGAAAACTACCGTCCACACTCCCTAGCACCAGGTTAAGCATAATTCATCATTTAAACATGAAAATGGTGACATTTAGAATTTAGAAACACCCACAGATGTGTTCATACCGCGGTTATCATGGAACCTTCAATGTGACACTTTTGTACCATTCCAGGAAACGCGGCGTATGGTCCCCGATTAAAATAAAACGTGTAAAGACGCGCTAAATGTAAACGTCATTCTATAGACGCGTTAATGAAAAAAAATTCTTCTTCACTGTCTGTAAACGGCCTTTATATTTTGTTTGTGATAAATAAAATATTAATTCATACTCGACAGAGGCTCGCATATTATATTTTATGTAACTCGTTTAATAAAATCAGTGTTAAACTTACACTCATTCAATATCCTCTATATCATACATGTAATACATCAAATTGATTATTTACACTGGAAGGTATAAAATAACTTCTCTTTAAAATGAAAGTACCGTTTACTTTAAATATACAATTGAATAACATAACGTTATTTTTTCGTTTGGAAAAGAACGAACATTCGAAAATATAGAAATTGCCCCTAAAGCAATGAGAACAAATATAAATAGAAAATGTCTCACTCAATGAAAATCTGTTCGGGGTTGATGATGTTCGGGGAAACATCTTTTATGCTCCTAACGCAGACCAAACTTATATTTGTTAACTTTTAAGCATTAGGATAAATCACCCAAGGAACCATTTGAAAATATTTGAATGACTAAGCTAAATTTTCCAAAGTTATCAACTTATCTTTTCCATCTTGCTTCCCCATTATTATAATGCTTTTTATTTGCACAGAAAGGAAAAGACACATTGACAATTAACATATCTTAACCCGAGTTGAAAAAATTGTTTTTATAATTATATTGAAAACGCTTATCTCGGATACAGTGAAACGTATCTTCTTTTTTGTTTTCTAAGAGACGATTTTTCTGTATCTCTTTCTTTGAACGCTTTTGTAAATAGAAGTATGACCATGAATTTCATTAACTGGTCATGATGTTGAATATCTGTCACATCTGTCAAAGGCTTGACAGAAAACTACCGCCATATTACAGTATTAACATCTTAGAGACTGGTATGCAATAAAATGGCAAAAGAAACGGACATAAAGGCAATAATACACTTACAGTTTATATATTTACAACCTTTCTGAACTTCACAACATTAACCATAAGCCAAGTATGTACAAATTGGTTCGTGAACTTCAGTAAAGTTTGTTTAATATATATTGATAGTCTGATTATTCCAAATCATTGGATAAAAATGTTTTAAGAAACAAATGTTTCCATGATTAGCATACTTTATAGAATATTGAAGATTCTAAATTTTCAAATTATGAAGGTAAAGTATATTTTAATGATTTATTGCACATACATACATTTACTTCCCCCCCCCCCCATAATTTTGAGGTGGTATTTATTTCAGTCTGTATCTATTACAGTCAAGAATCATTATTGCGAGTTTTATTGACTGGTCTTTATATCTTAAATGCCATTTCAAATAAACGCCCTGGTCAATTTTCACACTTCGTATTCGTCTCGTCTGGGTATTTTCCAGATAAATGGATGGAAGGTGTAATTATACCTTTACATAAAAAGGGTGATAAGAATGACGTTAACAATTATAGGGGTATTACATTAGTTAGTTGTTTTTCTAAGTTATTTACAATAGTTTTAAATAAGCGTGTCACGTCTTTTTGTGAAAATAACAATGTTATATCTGACGCGCAGTTTGGTTTGAGAAAAGGTAAATCAACTGTAGATGCATTATTTATACTGTTGAATGTTGTGCAACACTATTTAAATGAAAATAAAAGATTATATTGTGTATTTGTTGATTTAAAAAAATGTTTTGATACTATATATAGAAATGCACTATGGTTAAAATTGTATAGGTTAGGAATACAAGGTAAATTATTGAGAATTATTAGGGACATGTATACAAAAGTTAAATCCTGTGTTAGATCATGTAACGATTATTCCTCTTATTTTGAGTATGCTGTAGGTTTTAAGACAAGGGGAGATAATGTCGCCACTACTTTTTTCTCTGTTCGTAGAAGACCTAGAATTATTTTTACAAGATAACATTAGTTCTGGACTTGATATAGAAGAAATTATCTTACTTTTACTATTATTTGCTGATGATATGGTTATATTAGGAAAATCGCCTCAAGAATTACAAATGCATTTAGATAAATTATATGAATATTGTAAAAGCTGGGGATTAGAAGTAAATATAGATAAAACTAAAATTGTTGTATTAAGGAAAAGAGGCGGTTTACTAGGAAATGAGTTTTGGACATATGATGGTAATGATATTGAAGTAGTAAATGATTTTAATTATCTAGGAACAGTTTTCAATTACACCGGAAATTTTACTTTAAATCAGGAATACATTGCAGGTAAAGCTTTAAAGGCGCTTAATGTTTTGCTTTTAAATTGTAAAAAGTATAGTTTTTAAACCAAAGTTATTATGTCAGCTATTTGATTCTTTTGTTGGCTCAATTTTTGAGTTATTCGTCAGAAATATGGGGATTTACAAAATCAAAACAAATTGAAAGAATACATTTAAAATTTTGTAAAAATATATTGTCAGTAAGAAATACTACCTGTACTGTTAGTGTATATGGAGAGTTGGGAAGATATCCTTTGTTCATATCCCGTTATGTACGCATTGTTAAATATTGGTTTAAGTTGCTGCACACAGACAATATTATTTTACGCTCAGTTTACCAGCTATCATTAAATGATTGTAATAAAGGATTATGTAACTGGGTAGCCTATGTTAAAAAAGCTTTTGTGTGACTATGGTTTTGCAGATGTTTGGAATAACCCACATGAATATTGTATTTAAAAACTTTATCCCGATATTTAGACAACGAATAATTGATTGTTTTATACAGGGGTGTCATGTATCTAAAGAAACAAGTTCTGTATTGGAATTATATAATGTGTGTAAAATTAGTTTTTGTTACGAAAATTATTTAGATATATTGCCTTATCATTTGAGACGACTTATTACTAGATTAAGAACTTCTGCACACAGCTTAAGAATACAAACTGGTAGATATGCCAGAAATAGAATACAAAGAAATGAACGGTATTGTCAATGTTGTTCTAAAAGAGACTTAGAAGATGAATTTCATTTTGTTCTTATATGTCCATGTTATACAAGTATTCGTACCCTTTATATTAAAAGATATTATTTTGTTAACCCAAGTATGTACAAATTTATTGCATTGCTGCAAAGTAATAATAGAAATGAGCTATGTAAATTAGCACTATATTACAAAAATGCTATGACTATTAGAACTACAGTGTTAAATAATGTTCAATGATAGATAAAAATTTAGTTTATTAAAAATAAAGTTTAATGATAGATTAAAAATTAGTTTTGATATTGATTTTTCTTCTTAAATATGTTCATCCTCACTTAACTGAGGCTTAATAACAAATATCTGAACAATGACAATTGTTACAATTACAATTATTAATCTCTTTATATTATTTATTTTATTAATTTCTTTATATTGATTGCACTGAAAATTACATGTTACTCAAATATTATTATGTTATGTATTTGATGATGTACTATGTACAAATCAGAAATAAAAGATCTGTTCTGTTCTGTTCTGTTCATAAGATGTTGTTACTTGGCTATTGCTCATAATATATCTTAAATCACTGGCATGGTCAAGTAGAAAGTACGCCGGATACTATTAAATAAGGATTGCTAGTTACTTGGTTCAAATCCCTTCAGCGGAAAAGCCGTTTTTCATTCAGCAAGAAACTTTACAATCATTGCCCAGTACTGCTTGGTTCCCGGATTTTAGAGTGTACCTATATAAGCTTTATAGCTTTCTACACAAACAAAAATCAAATTCTGTATAAACTAAAAACACAGACTAAAAGTTATGATATAACATGTTTGAACGCCCTTGATCATTGACTTAAATAAATACTATATGGTTATATTAAGTAAGTTTCTGATTTAAAATATTCTTCAACTAGAAATGTGTCCATAGGACACGTGTGCCCCCACACTCCACCAATTTGTCAATCTTATGTCTCTAGGTCAAATATTGTTTTTGGCTACATGTGCCCAAGTTGAAAACTAAAAATCTTTTATTCAGTAAAGGGCAAATAATACAAATACTGAATAAATCCACAAGAAACCCCCGCCCCTATAATGACGGGCACAAAAACTCCCATTGATCTATTTTGGAAACAAATGTGAAATAAATTTAAAGTGATCAGTACATTTAATGTCGTTAGCTTATTTGATTAGTTTGATCCCGTACTTACAATTATTGATAAATTGTTAGATAGCGTATAATGTATGCTACAACTTTTGATAAAGAAGTAAATGATTTGTTCAGGTAAGAACAAACAATGAAAAGATACATGTTTAAATTATCAATGAATATTTCTAGTTGGAGCAGTTGTTTTACCCAGCTTGTGATAATAGTTTTACTCAGTTATGACAATAGTTTAAGCCGCCACCCGTGCCCATAATTTTACTCAGCTTGTGGCAATAGCTTTACTCAGTTATGACAACAGATTTAGCCAGCCTGTGCCCATAATTTTACTCAGCTTGTGGCAATAGTATTAATATAGGACAAGAGGATGGTTAGAGGTGAAGACAGTTCAGAGATTCAATGTACATGTACATAATATTTCTGAACGGAATATTTTTTTCTTTTTTTTTATTCTCGAATAACGTTCAAACGACATGCACTATGATGAGGACATACAATTGCTAACAGGCAATTTACTTGGCAGTTCAAGTGATAGGTGATTAACTGTTAATTCAGTCCAGTGATAGAAATTTTTTTATTAAAGTATTCAATTTATGATAACGAATGATACCTTTAATAGATACATTTTATAATAATTGTAGTTGATAGAAATTTCATGCGTGTAAGTATTAGAAATTCTAAGCCATTTCCAAATTAGTTGCACCAATATTTTTTGTTTATTTGCCATAAATGCCTTTCTTCGATGGCCTTTGCAGATACACACATGTTTCAGATTTGCTTTGATATTTTCCAATCTTCCAGAACACTCTAGGTGTTCAATGTTAATAAATTATTTAGGATAATATGAATCACTGTTTGAATAAAGTGCATCATTCACAAGTCTCCTTTTCGTTTTATAAACATTATAATGCGGAAAAGACATTTATTTGCTTGTTACGTGTACTGAAAACATCGCATATCGAATTTGTATCACTAATCCGATTTTAATACAAACGCCCGGCATGTAATGTCTGTTATGCACGTGCGTTTTAATGAATAATCATTATAAGACATTTAACTGAAGTCCTTTAGTATCATGACAAAAAACATGCTTTATAACACAAACTTGAAGTAAGATGAAAAGTTCAACATTAATATTAGTTTCTGAAATCATATTGGTATAAAGTCATTTGTGTGTTTGTCATGATAGACAAATTTTAATATTAATAAACACTATAAACACTTTTAAAGTAATTAAAAAATATATCTAGATAAAAAGAATTACTAATGATGCCTGTAAATTAATAAATCACTTAAAAAGACCATATTTTATAACATGGATTTTTAATTTCCCTTTTTATGAGGTGTCTGTTGTGGGCACTAGATTGAACATTGGAATTGATTGTGCTGAAACGATGCGAGTATTTACCTATTTAAAATAATGTAATCATAAATGGATATAACGTTATTGTATTCAACAAAGATCCAACAATTAAACAAATGGTTTGTATAGGACTCGAACTTTTAACTAGGTAATTACTTTTCCGTCGTACATTGAACAAGGCCATCTGGTCTTAATTATTGTTAAATCACCTGCGGACTTTCCTATCATTAAAAACCGGTGCGTTAATTGTAATACATTATGAAACATAACGACATATCTACCGAAATCAGACAAAGACCAATATCGCCAATTGAAACAATTTATTGCTTATAGTAGCATGGTATATTTTCATTATTGTTCGTCATACAAAACTTTTAAGTAAAACACATAGTGCAGTTATGTATGTTATTGTGTACTCTGTATTATTATATGATCTAAATATAGCTGCAATCTCATTGGTCCAAACAGTAGTCAACAGAACTTTTTATAAAATCATATTTACTGGGTGTAGTATCATATTCACTGGCTGAATTGGATTTTCCCAGTCTAAAAATAGATTGAGACTCATATTCAATGATCATACACCGTAGACTGTTAATTACGCGTGTTAATTAAAAAATAATTGTTTGCTTTTTTTTCATTATGGCATATTTCTCGATTAAAATATCAATACTTTACTATTATACTTAAGGGTTACACCGCAATTATGAGTATAAACTTGAATTATTTTTGTATGCGCAGCGTTCGCGTAGTCGTTGCACGCCTAACACGTGCGTCTTTCTTCCCGCGCTTCAACGAGGCAAAATTTGTACATGTATAATTATAAGGTTGCACTTTTGTGATTTTTTTAATTTCTTAGCCTATTCATATAATAAAACAATTATTGACTAGTGAACCATTGAATATGATGTGATATTCACCGGCAGAAAGTCATATTGACCTCGGCTATCGCCTCGGTCAATATGTCATCTGCCGGTGAATATCACATCATATTCAATGGCTCACTAGTCAATAATTGTATAATATAGTCCGACCATTTACGTGATAACTTTAACAACAATTAACAGTTAATAGAAGGAACAACGCTGGCAGCATTTTAAGGACACGCTGTGTTAGTGTTGCAAGCGTCTATTTTTATCGCAGCATTATATTTTTATAGCTGCTTCATTTATATGGGAGACATATTAAATATATTGCAAAGGTAAAAACAGTTCCTATTAGACTGTAGTGTTGAAATAGCATACATGTATGACTGTTTCTATTCACCATAAAATATTCTACGTAATGCAGATTATAAGGAACTTGAAATATGATATGTAATAAGGAACCGAAGAGTCACTCTATTATAATAATGTTGTTTACAAATATACACATGATTAATACAATAAGAATATGTATAATATATAAAATATATACATGTAATATATAATATATAAAATCGTCTTAGTCACAATGAGAAATATTTGTCATCATTGTATGAAACTTATGGCCACAGTGTTAGTTTTTAGTATCAGAACTCATCGAAAGAAAATATTTCAGTGTAATAAATTGCAGAACCTAAAGCGTTTATATTACTTTGCGTCATATCTAACATGCAATGACTCCATGCGAGTAGCTATATTAATGAAACGTTTTCTATAACCTCCTATTTACTGTAAAGATTAAACCATGAATAAAACAATCACGTGAGCAGTGCCCTATGAAACCACAATTTATTTAATCAAATACGCAATGACCGTTATTCCTTACAAACTATTAAGTTATATATATTAATTGTAAAGACATGTTGTATTTAATTGGAAACATTTAAAATTAAACTTTTCTATATTCGTTTTCAAATTGTACAATATTTTTACGATACGATTATGATTATTAATTATTTTAATCTAAAACTTCAATTAAATACAAAACATTTTCATCTAAATCTGAGTATAATTTGATTTATGCATTCTTATTTACGTACAATTGCATGTATATCATTTATAAAATACTTTTAAACTATAAGTGACTCGTGAGATATCAATTATGATGATTTAACTTTGATTATAGTGCACTTACCACATGGGGTTTACATCTTACATCTTTTAAATATAGTGCAAAAAACAACAGCAAAAATACCTAAGTATCAGTTTATAATTCACAAGCAATTAGAACAACGTGCTTGTATAGTTCCGTTACGAATAAGGCAAAACATTTCATAATAAATCAACATATGCGTAAAAATAGTTTTTTTTGCAAATTAATTAATTAAAAGTAAAAAATCGCAAATAACCTAAACAATTGCAATATGAGGTGTATTTTAGTATTCATATACAATTCAAGATGCATGTATTAAGTTTCATTATCATGCCTTTGACATTTCAGTCATTATTTGTTGTAGTATTTCATCAAGGTGTACATTATGTTCATCAGGTGGTGCATAGATTATTAATAAGGCTTATTATTTCATATGACATGGTAACTAGTGAAATAACAATAAATAACATATTCACATTAATTTTGAAGGACGCATAGAAATTGAACTTTTTAGAGAAACAAGAAATACCCTGCTTTAGGATATCAATAGAATGTCAATTGCTGCTTGTTGATTTAGTTGCCTATTTGGAAATATATAGAAATACGTTAATAGATTGAATTGTTAATTCGTTCAATATCGTTAATTTTTTAATGATTATTAGAAGTATATATACCTTTTTAATCTTGAACTATCACATGAGTGGGCAAGTTATGATGTAATGATAATAAGGTTACATTATGTGACCGCTAGTATACAGGACACGTGCATTCTTTGCCCGATTAAGGTATGTTATACTAATATCTTCGCTTATGAGAAGATAAAATTCATCGCAAATGTACACTGCTTTTTAGAAATGAATATAACAAATGTTACACATTTACTACTGTCAATGTATTGTCCATTTTGTCCAAAGGAATGTAGTAGCTCTTGTGTAGTATACACTGAAATCCAATATTTATTTGACAAAAAAGTTTGATACACCATCAAGTGAATTATTCAAAGAATTAAACTGGATGTCTTTTGACCAAAGAATCATATACAAAAAGTCAATTCTTATGTATAAATCAATTAATGAACCTGACTTTCCAACATATATGAAAAATAAATTCCTGACAGTAAACGAAAGGCACAACTTAAACCTCAGATCAGCACAAAATGCAAAGCTAATTATACCAAAACCTAAAACAGAATTCTTCAGAAAATCATTTGCATACTCTGGACCAAAAATATGGAATGACATACCAGTACATATAAGAAATTCCGATACTCTTCGGAAATTTCAATCAGCTTATATCAAATGGCAGTTTTCACCTTAAACTAGCTGTTGATTTATTCCTGTTGTATAAATTACTTATATGTACTTTTATTATTACTATATTACTATTGTTATCGTTTCTTTTACTTTTGTCCCATATTTTCCCAATAGGAAAATTTATGATTCAATGATGCCAAATGATGATTTCCTACTCCAATTGAACTTAAATTTATGTATATATATAGATATATTTTAGTTATATTTTAAAATAACTCATGAGCCAATATGTATTAGATAATAATATCACTTAAATTATCATTTGAATTTCCATGGTGTATTTATAAGTATAAATATTGTTTTAAATATGTACTAAATATTGTTTTAAACAGGTACTATGTTAGTTTTACCTATCTGTACATATTGCTCTTTTTCTCTGTATTATTGTACAATCATATCATTTTTTGCTTTATCAATCATTACTTCAATTTAATTGATCTATTTTAATAATATTTGTGTATATATGTTGTGTATATGTTGTGTACATGTAAACTGATTGTAATAATGTTATGCTGAGGCCCACATGGAAGATCGGGAAACTGAATGTGTAAGCCTCGTAAAATAAAGTCGTTACTTACTTACTTACTTACTATTTATAAGTATACTATCTTATTAGTATCATGTTTGCAAATTAAAAGAAAATACCGAATATGCTGAACACTAGTCTAATGCTTTTTGTTGTTTGTTTTCTGCTTATTATAACAAAATCAGTATTGTTTCGTTAACATGTGTGCTGATATATTATTAAGCAACTTAATCAAATTTGTAATATTAAATACATATTTAGCAATATTTGCCACGATCTTTGCAATTTTTTGTAATTGAAGTGGTCCCACTCTTGCGATTAATAGTTTAATATACAAGAAATGTCATTTTTATTTCTTGATAAATACAAAGGCAGTTGCAAAACCAAGTAACTCCTTTGCACTATACAATATTTTTGTCCCACTTAAGTGAGAGATGGACTCAATTAAAAGTAGAAGGAACAATCTGAATTCGTCAATTTAATGATAATTAAAGCACATAGAATTCTTGAATGTCATACCATGAACATTAATGAACATTTTTATGAATTATTTAATAATTAACGTTACAAAAAAGACCAACTACTGTAAGTGGGAAATTTTCAAATATATTTAACCACATGCTTTACTAATTGGAAGCAAATGTCAATTAAATATGCATGAATAGTCATATAAATATTTTTTAAAGGAAGAGGGAGTGCGATTAATTTAAATTTGACTATGTAATTTGAATGTGTCTCTCAATATTTTTTTCAATCGTGCTGAAATAAATAATAGAGATTTTGATCTCTATCAAAACCTACCTTTTGCTCAATATTTTCCAATCTGTAAATTTATAATAGAAAGCTTGATCTGAAAGTTGATTTTATATGCATGCAAACGCCAAAGCCAATGACTTTTGCGAGGTAAGGTTTTAGTTGTTCTTTTTCAAATCTACTTTAAATCCTTGCCGTGGTTTGTATATATGTATAAATGTATATATTCGGATAATAAATATTTTTATATTTAAGCACATTTTTAACAGCGCATTCCATTTTACTTATTTTGCACATCAGGAATTTGCAATGTTTTATTTTGTCCATTGTCTGTTAAGGCCAAAAAAGTTATTTTTTCAAATACAGTGAATTATTATTGTCCTTGAAGTATTGAAAGCCACATCAGCGTTGTTTGTGCCGTGTGGAGGCTGTAAAAAGTCGCCCCGGACATTCAATCAGAGATGTTATATTTCCGATCCTTAAAGATCGTTCGGCACGACATTGATGTGTTTGTGGTAATTTAGTTCTTTCTATTTGGCTTTATCTTGTTGGGTGGTTCCAGTATTCCTCACTTGAATACTGTTGAATCACCCTTAGGATATGTGGCCTGTTTTTAAATTTGTCTTTTGACGAATAATCTGTGATATGCAGGCTTCATAACATCTGCTCCACTTTCACAATTCCATTTTATTTAGTTCCGCCCATTGTTTTCTCGTTTAGGGCAAACGCTTTTTTTACTTGGGGACCATATGCCGCTTTCATGGAATGGCACTTAGTGTCACAAATGGCACTTAGTGTTACATTGAAGTTTCAATGATAACCGTCATATGAACACATCTGCGGATGTTTCAAAATTCAAAACTGTATCAGTTTATGTTAAATGTTGAATTCTGCTTACATGGCTTAAGCCGATGCTAGGGGGCGTGGATGGTAGTTTGCACTTTACAGTACCGTCCATGAACAGGCTCAATCAAACCGAGCCTGCAACATTTTCAATTATGTTGTGTTGGATTTTCTTTAGGGATTCTTATTTTCTCTATTTGATAGCATAATGAAAGAAACCATAAAACCAATAAAAATAAAGCTGAATTTTTTTTTTCAAAATTGAGTTTCATAAAATTATAAGATATATATAAAATAGAATGAAATATTTTTATTCACTTAAACGATGTAAAGAAAAACGTTAATTTTTATGAACATCAGTTGGTCTGTTACACATTTTGCTAATTAATAAAAACAAACATACATGAAGAAAAAGTTAAGCCCTTCCTCTCACACCCGGAATTTTGCCTCTCAATTTTGACATGACATGACACTTAATTTTACATTTTATTTTGGCAATGGTACGAACCAACTGTAGTCAACCTGCAATAACTGGAACAAGGTTTGCACCAAGAATAGCAAAATTTACCTCAAAATCGCATTAGAGTCTTTCTGGTATGTATTTGGAGAATAATTGAGGCCATCATCCGGGCACGTGGCGGTTACACATGTTATTAAAAATTGCTACACAATGTCATTTTAGGTTACGTTATCGTCAACATTTACCAAACATATCCATCAGTAAATGTTTTGTAAACACTGCAACACTATACTGACATTTTTGGTGAAAAACAACACATTTGCTTATGCTTCAATAATTTGGTTAAGAATAAACTAAACTCATAAATTTAATTGCTTCTTATCACATTACTATTTTTCGCTCAATTTAGTCGTCATCTTAGATGTATATTTTATAATTATACCCAATATGTTAATGTAAATAAAGAATTACAAAATTAATGAATACCACACCGACAGTCAAACAGTTATGATTGTGATTTCTCATATTTACTTTTCATTTATTTGCTATTATAATACAAGAAACGTCCTTATACAATAACAATTATAAAGTAAACAGTACGGCTGCACCCAAAAACATATTTCATGGTTCTGTAAATAATTACTACCTATATAATATAGAAAAGAACACACTCAATTTGACAATCCAATAATTGAATGCCATGATATGTTATAAACATCAGACAAGATTAATGCATACTTTAATATTTAACGATACAACAAAAGTTCAACAACAACAAAATACAATTTTCAGATTTGTTTAACCACGTTTTCTAACTGAAGTGAAAATGTCGGCGACATAATGCATAAATCATCATTGAAGTAGTTTTGTATATCAATAGCATTTAAAAACACTATTATATAGCACGGCTACAATTGTAATATTTGGAGATAGTTTTATGAACAGTCTTATGAAGTTCTTCAAAAATACAAACAAAATATGTCTCTGGAAATAATGTGAAATCTCTTCCAAAAGAAGGCTCGATCAAATCCATGTAAACCTTTACTCATTTTTCTATTTGCGTATATTCAAAAGCTTATATAATTAATTAACACTTTGGGTGGGAATGGTTATATATCATCATCTCCGCCTAGGGATATATTCAACCTAATTCGAGCTATTTTTGAAGGACTTACAGAAATATGTTTATGTGGGTTAAATACGCAGATTTACTGAACTAACGAAAGAAAAATTCATGGAACAGCGAAAGAAAAATAATAAATAAGTCCATTGAATATTTTAATGTGAGAAAGCTTTACAGCCTGTTGGGAGAAGTTCAGATCAGGGTGTAAAAGAATTGTCTGTGTTACTGGCTTTTGGCAGCTGGTATGTATTATGCAGGCTACTTAATTTTTGATTCCCTTCCAATTTATTTAGTTTTATCTAATAATATAACGGCGCACGCATTATTTAATAGTGCGTTTCATGGCATGGCACTAACGTGCAACAATTATGATTCCATAACGACTGCTGTATGAAACCATTTGCGAATGTGTCTCTATTCAAAATGTATCTCTGCTCTTATATTTACATTTTCTAATTTATTATGAAATACAGCACTAACAAGTTTTATTACACTGATTCATTTGACGTACACGTTATTTAAAATTTCTTCTTCTTCTTCTGTTATTGAGAAGATAATGTAATAATGTGTGGAATGTAATTATGTGTTAACTGTGAACCATTATTCCTATTGTGCCTAATCGTTGTTGCCTCATATACTTATAATTATGCAAAAGTGACGTATATGACTCCTATATATCATATTTGTGTCAATCTTTTTATACCCCCGAAACAAAGTTTGGGGGTATATAGGAGTCACTCGGTGGTCGGTCGGTCCAGCCGTCCGTTGCATTTTCCTTGTCCGGAGCATAACTTGAAGACTAATGGTTGGAATTCAATACAACTTCATACAATGGTCAAGCACATTGAGAGGAAGTGCAGTGCACAACAACCATAACTCCATCTTCACTAATTATTGCCCTTTGTTACTTTTCCATTGTTTTGTTTTTTGTCCGGAGCATAACTTGAAGACTAATGGTTGGAATTCAATACAACTTCATATAATGATCAAGGACATTAAGAGGAAGTGCAGTGCACAAGAACCATAACTCCATATTGACTACTGACAGAGTTATTGTCCTTTGTTACTTTTCCTTGTCCGGAGCATAACATGAAAACTACTGGTTGGAATCCAATACAACTTCATACAATCGTCAAGCACATTAAGAGGAAGCGCAGTGCACAAGAATCATAACTCTATTTGGACTTATTACAGATATTGCCCTTTGTCCCTTTTTTGTCCATTGCATAACTTGAAAACTAGTTGTTGGAATTCAATACAACTTCGTACAATAGTCAAGCGCAATGAGAGGAAGTGCAGTGTACAATAACCATAACTCCAGCTTCAGTATTTGAAGAGTTATTTCCCTTTGTTCCTTTTTCCTTTGTCAGGTGCATAGTCAAGAATTCAATCAAATTTCATTCAATTGTCAAGCGAAATGAGAGGAAGTGCAGGGCTCAAGAAGCGTAACTCTTTTTTGGACTTATTACAGAGTAATTCAATAAAACTTCATCAATGGTCAACCACATTGAATGGATATGCAACATTCAAGAACCACAACTATCTTTAATTGCCCACAACCACAACTCTATTTCAGTACTTTTGCAAGGTATTCTGTAACTAGTAACTTCCTCATTTTCGAAGCAGTCTTGCAGGGCTATTCATCACATTTAGTGACAGTTCTAGTTAAAATTATGACTGATTAATTAAAATGCCGTTAAAAAAGTTAAAGTTTTCTTTTTTGGTTAGTCAAACTGTACGTTTCTTAACTTTACTTTTATAATATATGTATACTGCTTTTTTCTTGATACAAAAATGCACAGTGAAATATTATACCTAAAAATACGTTCAACTTGTTAAAAACCAATTTGTAAATGTACACAAAGGCAAAATGAGAATTGACTATATTTTCTAAATATATTTACAACTTGAAGTGCTAGATGAATCCAGACAATTCCGGTACAATATCAAATGAATTGTTGGATGTCAATCTGTCTTATCATAATGGATAATAGCTGTCATTACATGCAGGGGTTTTCAAATAAATGAAATAAGTTGCGTGTTCTGAACAGTTCAATTCCAATTTAAATCATTTATATTCATTTATCTCAGAGAAAATCTGAAGGTATGTAATAAATGCATTTTCTGCTACTGATTAACGTAAGATATGATCACTAATTAGCACTAGATCATGCAAAGATTTAACCCTAACACTCAATTTTACCAGTTTAATGAAATGACTATTGTATACGTACAGACAAATGCAATTATTTATGGCCGATGTGAAGAACACATTAACATACTACTCTCCGCAAATTCAACATATACGGGCGTTTACAGGACAAAGTTGTGTAATGTTAGACTAGGTATTCAACTACGTATTTTAAACATCAAGTATACGGACGTCGTAAATGAATTAGGAATATTTGAAATGCCGTTTTGTTTTCAAATACGTCTAAGTAAGATGGTCATCATCATGTAACGTATACGTGTCCGTACTATTGTAGTATTCGGAAAATTATAAACTTAGACCCATGTGAAGGTCACGGTAGACTCTTGAAAACTATTGTTTTAACAAAATGTTCTAAAGATTATATACAGAAAGAACACATCGACCTACGTAAATGTCACATGGGAATCTGGCGGCAACTTACCTTAGGCTATAATAATGTGGCTCTTGATTTCGTAGCGTAGACTAAAACGTCGATAACATGCGGTCATTTTATTTGAATATGGTGCTGTACCTTATACTGCCGTAAAAAGGGCAGTAAGCTATATTCCTGGCCAATTCGCAGATTATGTAACTAAATAGTAACTCACCTTGCTGTTCAGACAATATTGCCACACAATCTAAAACACCTAAGCAAGGCTTCTTAGGTTTGCTCCGTTTGACTAAAATGCAGAAAAGAGGACCTTTTAAGCTATATCAAATTATCAAAAGAGAAGCATAAACTGAACAATGAAATCATAAGAAATGGTAGCACAACGTGTACTTTAGTGAAAAGCGACAGTCATATTTGAAACTGAAGCTCAATGGGGCGTTAGAGATAAGAGAGGTACATGTTCCATTTTGCATGTTCAATATCCTTTATACGTGCACCTTTTTCTCTTTGTGTGTGGTATTTATAAATAATAATAATAATAATAATAATAATAATAATAATAATAATAATAATAATAATAATAATAATAATAATGATAATAATAATAATAATAATAATAACAATAATGATGATGATGATGATGATGATGATGATAATGATGATGATGATAATGACGACGACAACGACGACGATGATGACGACGACGATGATGATAATGATTATAATAATTATAACGTAGATAAATTAATTCAGACAATTCACCATAGACGCGGTATACAAAACATTACTATCAAATCAGTACTCCAACTGTACTTTATTCACTGTATAATAATAATAATTGAAAATAATACTTTGAAAAGTTAGACGGAAAATTCAAATTCAAGAAACGTACCTTAAACATGAAATATGTTAGCGGCTTATATAGATGTCTGTAACTATCAAACAATACTGTAAGAAAAAAAAACATGAATCAAACAGTCCTAAGCAACACAGAGGTGCACTGTAATATTTATACATAATAATAATTACTTCAATTTTATATTGTCTTTTTAAACATGATACGCACATTGTCGATCAGTATGCATTTAGCAAGTTAATAAAACTCTAATTCTAACCTAAGCATAAGGCATTCAGAACGATGCGTCTCTGACTAGAAAACACTGTTGTGAAATAAAAATGATTTCCATAAAAGAATCCTCCTAATTGTTCATGCATTTTTGACTTTTAAACAATTCCATTGAAATAAAAACGGGACTTGATATTTAAGAAATAATATACCCCAAATTGTGATTTTATTGCTTAATAAAATCACTGTTTGGAGTTCGGAAACGTGGAATTATATCAGGAGGGCGTAGCCCGAGTGATATAATGATGCGCATCCCAACGACAAACAGTGATTTTATCAAGCAATAAAATCACCGATTTGGATATATTATTTCGAGTCTAACACGACATCAATAAATAAATGCTTCCGTACCTGATATTAAGCTAACTTGCGCCTGATTTGTTTCCGTATTTATTGTCAGCGCGTCACATTTTTAGTGGTTACGTCACATGTATAATGCTTACGTCACATGTCTAAATATAGAACGTCAAACAGTGATTTTATAGCATAATAACACACACTTTCGGTTCTTCTATGTTCAATAGAGAAAAATGCGGGTTGTGTTAGAATATCAAATAATTTTTATAATCTCAAATCTAATACACTGTTTTGAACACTGTTTTACTAAATAAATAAAAAAAGGCTTCATTTAAAAAGAAATTATACACATGTAGTGTAAAGACAACGATGCGATTCCTATTCAGAGTTGGTACAATGTATTACTTTAAACTTAAAAAACTGTTTACGTTTAGACAGCACAGATAATACAATGTATAGCAGGCTTTTAACCAGCCAGACGAATGCTTCAGCATGATAAGTTAGTAATTAAAGCCCCAGTCACATTAGAGCTTACGACCAGTGAAGACCAGTTCACGATCACCAGTGACCTCTGGTCACAGACAATCTTTCAAACGTCTTATGACGGTCATCGGTGATCTTTGACAGTCGCATGTTATCTTATTTAGGTCCCACGACCAATTTCAGTCGTAGAGAGGTTTTTGAGCTTGCACAACAACCTCCTTGTGATCAAACAGGTCGCTAGTGATCTTATAAGGTCTTAGGCTGTCGCACGATGGTCGTTCGGAAGTGCGACAATCTTACGACAGTCTTTGTCACTGATAATCTTGAGTAACTTCGAGTTATCGTGCGATGGTCGTAGGACAAGTCGTAGGTGATCGCAAGACAGGTCACGGGTAGTCGTAAGTAATCCCACACAATCTTGAGACCATCGTACGTTTGCTTATGACCTGTCGCGCGATTGTCAATGATGACTTGTCTTACGATAGCCGCAGAAGTAAATTTATCTGTGCAAAAATGGTTTTGGTCGCAGACAATCGCTGATGTTCGTCAGTTTTACAAGTCTCCGGTGGTCGCAAGTAATCGTAACCTCTAGTGTGACTGGGGTTTTAGCAAAATCAGCGTAGTGATAAACGCAAACTGAAAAAGAAAATGGACCGTCTTTGTCGTTTGCATCATTATCTTAATATAGATCTACATCTAAATAAATCACAGCGTGTAGATAGGATTTGTTGAAAGATTTAACGAAGTTGCTCGATACTTTATTTATTTTCAAGTAATTATTGATAAAAAAAACTCTTCTTTTCAGACAGACACATTATTTTTGTTTAAATCTCAAACTTATTTATTGTCATTTTTTGCAATATTCTTTGATTTAATTGACAGGGAGCAAAGTAATTTTTGTCTCATTTGTACATATGGCAGACAAAATGTTGCATAATATGATAACCAGGTGTTCCTTGTGTAAGCTTTAAAGTAATAAATTATAATTAGAAGTCGGTGAAAGAAATAAAAAGAGGCAAAATTGTAATTCTAAAATCATCTTCCTTAACATTTCACAAGAGAATATGTACAAATGTTTTTGTATGTTCCTTTACGACCAACAACTATTGAAAACAAAACGCACTGACACCAAAGATCAATTTAGATTTCATAATTTATATTCAATACAGAAAAATGGAAATCCTAAAGAATGCTAAACACGGTAATATTGAAAATATTACAGGTGATTGATCCCTTGGAAGCATTAATCACAACAAAATTACATAAGAATTACAGACTCGGTTTGATGGAGTCTGTAAATGAGGGATACTGAATAAGTGCAACACCCCTCACGCCCTCTAGCACCAGCTTGAGCGGTACTCATTTCTCAACACTTAATAGTGCTGGCAGCAGTGATCCCGAACAAACAGAAAAATAAATCAACACTGAAGTGAAGTACGGGGCAACTTTTACAGCTGCCACACATCAATTGACACCTGCTATTGTGAAGTTTAAAAATCTGGAAACAAAGTGATCCCTCGGAAGCATTAATCACAACAAAATTACATGAGAATTGCAGAATTACATAAGCTATTGACCACGTCCCCTAGCACCGGCCTAACCTAACCTCAACATTTAGCTTGGACTGGTAAAACTTTGAACTCGGAAACATCCGCAGATGTATTCATATGGCGGGTTTTCATGGAAAATTCAATGTGACATGTAAGTGCCATTCCATGAAAACGGTATATGGAATATGAAAGCGGGATAAAGTTGTTTTCTGTATCATAAGTTGTATTTCAATATAAAGAGTATTAGTAGTTCATTGTAGACGTATTGAAGGTTAAGGTGATAACATCTAACCTTATGTTCATTAATTAATTTTGTTGATCACGTACCCGTGCCGCTTTTGCGACTCCGTTAAATGGTATTGCACGACCTTGTTTTAAATTTTGAAGTGACGTCATTTGCGTGATAAAAACATAGCGTTGAGACGCTTTAAATGTTAGCATTATACTAAAGGCGCGTCAATGTAAACGGTAATATTTCGCTTCAAACGGTTTTTATTTGTTTGGGTCGTCAGACCAAACAAATAATGGTAGCGAAATTTCAGAGTCTAATGTTGTTAATTGCAAATGCCGAAAGTAGTCCACTTTTTTGAAGCGGTTACTTCCCTTTTGTATGTACACTAAAGCCGAAAAATTCAGGGGAGATCACTGCGTAAAGATGGTCAAAGACAGGCGCATCAATTTTCAAGCAAAGTAATTCCCGAATGGTCGAAGATTTCTAATACTGTTTTATTGTATTTTCTGATCGAAAATAACTAAATACAAAGCGGACATTCAATCTCTGACACATAAGTTTACGACAAACCTAACAACAAGTAGTTCTCAAAACAGCTTAAAACTAGCGATTTAAAAGAAAGAAATATTTTATTTTGTTACAAGTATCCAACAAATTACAACGCATTTAAAGTTAAACAATAGCGTTGTCTTATAGAATTGTCAATAAATGCACAATCACAAATTACGCGGATGAATATGATTTTATCAATGAAAATACTATTTTTAGCCATGTCGATCGATTACCGAATACTACACAAACCGAGTAGTGGAATATATAGATTCTACATGTCGGACTGTTTGGGCGAGAGGATTTTCGCTAAGATATTTACTTCAATTTTAAACAACAGGTTTACCCTGAACAAAATACCTCAAAATTAATAAGGATTACAAACCCGAACTGCAATGGAAGTTCTAAATTTAGAATGACTAGATATTATTCAGACGATTAGTTTACAAATTCTCCGTGGTACAGTGGTAACGCGCTCGCCTCGTGAGTGAGAGGTCTCGAGTTCGAATACCAGTCGAGGAAACTTTTTTTTTGTTAAATTCTTTTTTTAAGTGTTTTTGTTAAGGAAGTAGCCATGATATACAAGGATAAAGTGTGGCTGTCGTAAAAAAAGAACATAAATGATTTTTTGATGCAACTCTAGTTATGCAGAATTCCGTATGTATTAAACTCTGGGGCCTTACAAAAGGAATTATAATACATAAAAATAAACTTATACAGGAAAATGCATACAGATATACAGTACGATTTAGATTGCAAAGATCAGAAAATACCACAGAACTTGCAGCCCTTTGATTCATAATAAATATACATGCTTATAGTAAGCTCCAGGATTATTTACATCTGTGTTAAACAACAGTTAAAGTCGTTACAAGCCCTAATTTAGAATAATATGGTTTTCTTCAGGCCGTTCACATATAAATTCACCGTGGCTGAAGGGTTTTCGGGCTCGCTTAGGAAGCGAGAGGTCTGGAGTTCAAATCCCAGTAAAGGTAACTCATTTTTTTAAATTGTTAAAGTCAAATAAACATTGGATTGAATATCAGTGTTGCAATTAGTCTTATAGCCAATTTACTACAATTAAAACGCTGGAAAGCATTGGTGGCACTAAACATATAATCTCACAACCTGCACCTTTCTTACATTCTGAGACCCAAACAAATTCAGCGCCTTCTGTGCTTTGATTATTTTTGGAATATGATAAATAGAATATTAAATTCGGGCAAGTTCATTACTGAAAACTACCGTCCACGCCCCTAGCACCGGGTTAAGCATAATTCAGTATTTAAACAAGAAAATGGTGAGATTTTGAATTTAAAAACATCGGCAGATGTGTTCATACCGCGGTCATCATGGGACTGTCAATGTGTCACTTGTGTGCCATTCCATTAAACGCGGCGTATGGTCCGCGAGTAAAAGAAAGCGTGTAAAGACGCACTAAATGTAAGCGTTATTCTATAGACGCGTCAATGAGAAATGACTTTTTTCACTGTAATCGGCCTTTATATTTTGTATGTGATAAATAAAATATTAATTCGTATTCAACAGAGGCTCGCATATTACATTGGATTTAACTCGTTCAATAAATTCAGTATTAAACTTACACTCATTCAATATCCTCTATATCATACAAGTACTAGTAATACATTAAATTGATTATTTACACTAGCAGGTATAAAATTACGTTTCGTTTACATGAAAGTACCATATACAATTGAATTACATAACGTTATTTTGTGCGTTTGGAAAAGGACAAACATTCGAAAATGACCCTTAAGCAAAGAGAACAAAATTAATAGTTAGAAAATATCACTCTCAATGAAATTTTGTGGATGTTCGGGGTAACATCTTTCATGCTCCTAACACAGACCAGAATAATAATCGTTAACTATCAAGCATTAGGATAAACCCCAGGGAATAATTAAAAAATACTTGAATGAATAACCTAAAATCTTCAAAGTTATTAACTTATGTTTTCCATCTTGCCTCCCCATCATAATAATGCTTTTTATTTGGCACAGAGTGGAAAAGACACATTCAATATTAACATATCCTAACCCGAGTTAAAGTAACTTTAGTTGTTTTAGGCAATTGTTTTTATGATCATAAGAAACAAAAGCTAATCTCAGATACAGTGAAACGCATCATCTTTCTTGTTTTCTAAGAGTTCTTCGGACGCTTTTATAAAATGAAAACCTCACTTAGAAGTATGACCATGAATTTCATTAACTGGTCATGATGTTGAATATCTGTCACATCTGTCAAAGACTTGACAGAAAACTACCGCCATATTACAGTATTAACATCTTAGAGACTGGTATGCAATAAAATGGCAAAGAAACGGACATAAAGGCAGATATACACTTACAGTATATATTTACAACCTTCTGAACTTTACAACATTTACCATAAGCCAAGTTTGTACACAATGGTTTGTGAACATCAGTAAAATTTGTTTTATATTTATTGAAAGTCGGATTACTCCTATTCATTAAGTGGATAAAAATGTTTTCTAAAACAAATGTTTCAACGATTAACATATTTTATAGCATATTTACAATTTATGAAGATATAATACATTATAATGCTGTATTGCACATACATACATATTTTCTTTTTCCATGATTTTGAGGTGGTATTAATTTCAGTCTGTATCTATTACATCGACGAATCATTATTACGATTTTTATTGACTGGTCGTATGTACCTTAAATGCCATTTTAAATAAATTTTCTGGTCGATTTTCACACTTTGTATTCGACTAGTCACAAGCTGTTATTACCAAAGGTGCCCGTCGCGTGACCTGGACCCCCACCCCCCAACCCCACACTACAACCCCCCATATTTTCAAAAATAAAAAATGATCATCTGAAACCTGTAAAAACACTATCCAATATGCATATTATAATCAAATTAATAGTTTCCAACAAAAATATAAAATTCTATTGTTAATTTATTACAAGGTATTCATCTCTCAGGCATTCTCAATGGGAAAAAACTAATGTCATTGCTTGTAACGTCAATTTCTCATACAAATCATCGGTCAATTTCCAAAATTTTGGTGGCAGGTTACGTGGAACGAATGTCTCTGCTCGAAAATCATTCGTTTTCCACGAGGTTTATTTATACCTGCAATATGACGCCTCAAATTTGACATTTGTGTTGGTCGGAAGATTCCTGGCCGGAAACTCCGCTGTCTATACACAGGCCTAAAATATGTAATATTCGCCGTTCAGCACCAAAGTTGCACTAGATTCATAAGAAATACATTAAATCAATACACTTACATGTAAAAATGATAGCCTTTCAGACAACAGTTCAGAGACACAACGATTTTCCTCTCCACCGTGTAAATCACAACATCTATGCAGCCATATTTCGAAGGGAATGCGCACGCATCATATTTGTAAACGCGTCTCCGATTGGTTACTTCTGGTCTTCTTGTGTAGATTCCCTGTCTAGACATTCTGCGGTGATACAATGAAGCTGGTAACGTGGCGCCAGTTTGTAAGATATCGCTGTGCGTTTTCCTTATTCGTCAAAGGGAACTCTCGCCTGTTTTTGAAGAATAACTTTTTTCATTAATAATTTTCAATGTATCCATGATTCCATTAAACGCCTTTTTGAAAATATCTTGTGCTTTTTTTGTACCTCTGATTTTATGTCACTTTGCTTCTTTATCATTTCTTCCAAATTGTGGTCAGTGAATGAATGGTGTACAGTTAGATGCTTTTTTAAAACTACAATTTCATCGCTCATTTCGTGAAAATTTGTTGTTAAAACTACTACATGGCTGGAAAGTTGTCGTTTTATTTCTGAAATGTCCTCATAAATCAACTTCAGAAATTCATAGTTATCATCTGTTGTCTGTGTTGACTGTTGTAAGTATTCCTTACTGCTTGAATTTAAATTATCATCACACTCTGTTTGACAAATTACATTAATCCCTTCTTCTTCCTCTACAGTGTTTATACACGTTGAAATACCAACTTCCTGTTCAGATATTTGGAGTAAATCCGATGGCTCTGTTTGGACCTGATCTGGTTTCTCTACGTTAAAGTACTGAATGATCATATCACGTACACATTCATTAAAGTCGTCAATGGTACAATTTTCATTGGATAGTTTTGTTTTTATCACTGATATTATATTTGGGAGATCTTCTTCTAGGAAACGTTTAGTGTTTTTTCCGTTCATCAAACAAGACGAAGTCGTGTGGTACATATTCAAAGTATAGTGTCCAGAATTATGAGAAGAAACCTTGTATCTCGTTTCAACGTTGTTTGAAGCTTTATCATGTGCAATAGTTTTTTTACAGTTAATTCCAAAATCAGAGTTTGTAAAATATGATTCTGTGGAAATACGAAACAATTCATTAATACCAGCATTGAATTTCAAGATTACACCACCGTCTTTATGTATCAATTTAAATATTTCATTTTCCGTTGCTGTTAATTTTTTCTTCATTGACTTTAGTTTCATTGAAGGACTATATTTGGTTGTAGAAAAACCCATCTTTTTTTTACTCTCAGGATAACAACACCACACTTTCCATTTACATTCCAAAAGTGGCCATTTAACATAGGGGAATGTTTTCCATATATAACGACACAAACCACTCCTTGAAACTATGAATTTTTGATTAGCTTTACATTTAAATTGTATCCATTTACTTGACATTTAGCAGTTTGTACTAGAATGCGGGACATGGATTTTACTTTTTGGCAAAATGAATAAAGAGAATTGAACAGTAAGCCTGTGCTTCCTTTCATTGAAGGACTATATTTGGTTGTAGAAAAACCCATCTTTTTTACCAAGTGTATAACCACAGAACTATACAAAGTTTACTTTTGATAATTCCGTTGTTTAACCCAGAAATTGTTATTTTGTACCATTTTAATGTTGATATATATATATATTCAGTGTATCCTGCATCTTTGTGTATCTCCATTTCGAGATATTTTGAGTCATAGGATTTATTATTAAATATATGTAAGCTGACGTTGGCGAACCCCTTTGCATTTTATTAAATCAATCACAGCTCTACAATCTGTGTATACATGTTGTCAATAGCTGTTACCTTGAATTGCTGTTTTTCTGATCAAAATCAGAGAACTATTTTTATTTACAGATAATACTACACAGAATATGTATTAAGTTTTGTAAGTGATGACTTTATTAGAGATAAAATAAAAAAGGTATACATAAATTAATAATCAACATACCTACATTTGGACTATTTAAATATTATTATTGAAAAAAAAAATAGTGAACATACGGAATTCCATAAACGACAGCTTACGGAATTCCATAAACGAGAGCTTACTGTTTATTGTCAACTGCCTACTGTCAACTACTTACTGTCAACTGCCCACTGTCAACTGCTTACTTTCAACTGCTAAATGCTTACAGCGACTGTTTAATGCTAACTGTTCATTGATAACTGCCAACTGTTACACCTGTCAAATAACCGATTAATTGCCTGAAAGTAAATGTTGGCTTTTTATGTACTTCTTCCAATGTGTTAATATGTTACAATGAGGCCGTTTGAAACAGTATTGGTCAAGGAATTACTTTGTATCATTTATTAAGACTTTGACCGAAACCTTGGGTCTCGTTACATTTATGCATGTACATGTATAATTCTTGTTTTACTAAGCAGAAAAATAAGTATATAATTATCTTTGCAGGCATCTGGAACATTTCCAAATCATAGACCTGAAAACTTTTTAAAAATGTTATCAAACCAAATATTACATTTTTTTTTGTCATTAAATCTTGTTCGGTAATTGTGAGCTTCCAAATATAACTGCTTGCTAAATTATTTACACGCGTATATCACGGTTCAAGCTTGTGAAAGACAGTCATTTAGATACATCTACCATATAACACCGTGTATATCCAGTAACACAGGAATGTGCAAATAACGTAAAAGTAACGCCAAATCTGTGCAACGCTATTGCAAAAACGAATAAAACAGTAAGTAAACGAATCAAAATATTTTATTTTAAATCAGATTTTAAGAAATTAATTAGCACATACGGCTGCTACGACATTACTTTAACCAGCATTACATTTTTTTTCAGGAATATGTTTACTTTTTTAAATCATTCGTGAAAAGTCAACCTGATTACCGTTTTGAAGGTGACTAATTGTGTTTTGTCAAATAAATATGTACATTTAAGACATTTTAATCATTTTCCCGCATGTTTTGTATACCTAAGATATTTTTCAAACCATAAGTTAAGTATAACAATACAAGAAAGCTGGTAAATTAAGATTGAGCTACTTTTAATAGGATAACTGCCGTAGCTTCAGTGCTTAATTCACGAATCCGGTGTTACCTCGTAAAATGGTCTCTATTACGTTTTATCTGCTACTTTAAGTGTAATATGACACGAGTAAGTTGGAAAATGTCTCAGGTACAACGCATGTAAAAATCATACATTAATATGTACATGTATGTTATTGCATTTAAAGATGTCAACGAAACTAAAAATTGCCACCAATACGCTAGTCAGATCTTCATTTTCACTAATGATCTTGAAAAATAAAATATTTTTGATAAGGTTTAAAGTTTAATGTCTTAGCAACCGTATGCGCTTATTCATTTCTTCCAATTTGGTGTATAAGGAAAAATATTGGTCCATTTACTTATCGCGGTGCTTATTTTAGCCACTGAATTGCACAATTCTGCGTTACATTTGCACGATTCCTGCATTATTTGCACATTCTTGCGTTACTGGATATACACGGTGATAAAATGTATATCATGATATTTGTTCATTAAATGATATTGACCCTACCCTATAACTATAGTGCTTAATGATATTTTTAAACGGAGGCCTTGTAATGTCATTACGTCGTTGTTTTTACATTTAAATTACAACGGCCAGTTGTATGTTCGCATTTAGAAAATAATGCTATAATGTTTTGTTAAAAAACAATTAAGATAATGGTGCCCAAAACTAGACATATAAATTTTCAGACAAAATTATATATACCAGTCACGTCTCGGATTACCAGTAGTTTATTCTGCGTACTGGTGGTCCAAATCATACATGGAACCGTTTAGTTGTATCTAAAAAAGTTAATATTTGTTCTGGTGATTGTAGACCGTACATTAGTAGATGTTAAAAAATTATTCGACAGAAGCATGATGACTAACATGTCAATTATTGTATTAAAATTGGAAAGTCGATGCATAATAAAATCATTGAAAGATCTTTGAGTTCTTTGAGTTACGCGGGCATTATTATTGAATACAAAGGAGTGTTAGTATTTGTTAAACGATATGAACTGCGGTATCCTAAATTTGAGGCATGCTATGCCTTCCGCATTTAATTTCCTCGTTTTTGCAGTATTGCCCGTGTTACATTCTGATTTTTATAACTTATGATAAAGGCATTAAAACCACAGGATAGAAAACAGATTAATCAATTTATTGCTGTACGGCCGTCATGTTATTTCATTGTCTTAAGAAAAGAGTGTTTAGGTTAACTTGTAAAGCTGTTTTGAAGAAAAATATTCAGATAAATTGCCAGATATTGGAGCTTCAGATGTATTTCTTATGGAACTAATAACATAACGTTATCTTCATCTTCCTAATACATACTTTTCGCGATCCTTTGCGTTTAAAATTGATGGACTTAGATACTTTTTAAATGTGGACAATTTTGAATATTGTTTTTTTTTCAACTTGGTCATGTTACAACATTCAACTAACAAAGTTTGCTTTATGGTTAACATATATACCGGTATAACCATTTTCAATGCATTTTGTCATAATTTTGTTTTTCCAGGCAGCTAAACATAAACAAAATTACAAGAAAATTATGATATTTTAATTTTAAAGAACTATTTTATTAAACAAAATACACTTTTTGATTATAACACCACATAAAAAGTATGTTTAGTCCCAATAATGAGACCAGTAAGCTAATATTTTCTTGTATACACCATTATTTAAAAATAAAAATTATGACACGCCCGTAAAAAGTCAAAATCTATATGAAATATTTGTAAAGTTTCGGGGAAAGCCATTAATATAAAAGCAGAATTATAATTAAAAGTTCTGTTATGAATTATATAATTGTTATGAGATTATATTAAATTAATGTAAATATACTCTGCAATATAAAGTGATATGCACGAAATAAAAAAGGTAATTTAAAAATGCTTCATATCATACTGTAGAAACTCTACACTATCACAATGTCTTAGAACTGTTTACCTTAGTTGTCAAACCTCTAGAACCCTGATAGAAATATTAACGACTCTCATTGGATGATTCTGGCAAATACGAAGTCAGATTTGCTCATTGGTTTTACTTGCAGTAATTGCAAAAAGAAATAGAAAAAATAACCAACCTTAAACTTCACTTTTAAGTGTCTTTGTTAACAAGATAATTATAAAAATTATATAAAAGATGGATTTTAAACAAACACGTCAAACAATATTTTGTAACATTAACATTTTTTTTAGTTTAATAATATTTTATTGCATATTTTGTACATGATTAATTTACACAATCTAACATCAATATCTTAAGCATGAATATAATGTACATACAAAAGGGTTGGACCAAAAGTTATACCAACATTATCTAGGGTCCTCCCCTGAAGGTCTATCTTGTTGGCTTAATGGTAACATAGTAAGTAAAATGTGGTTTTTAGAAATTCTGAGATATTTATTTATATGATAAGCGATATTAATTTCATGTATTTCAACTGGTAGAAAAGAATCGCTTAACCTAAAAAACAAAGAAAATTACAAAATGACTTAATGAGGTAAAATGGAGAAAAAAATATATGCCATTAACAATTTGCCACTATAATAAACGCACCAAACCTTGATTTGCAGCAGTATTTTAATAAACTTAATATGAAAATAAATATAGTATATGTGTAAACAAAATTAGGTAAATCTTCTACTACTTTTGATGTAATTATGCACTTCTTGAAATAGTCTTATGTTTTCGTAACATTAACATGATAATTTTGTCTATCAGAAATGTTTATGCTACTTTAAATAGTTAAGAATCTCAGAGTTTTTCAATAGCACAATTGAATTTAAACAAGAGAATAACGATGACTTTTCATAAAAGTATAATAAGCTGATCCAAACCGTAATTTGTCACTTCATGTTTGCACTCTTTATGTCATTTTAATATTGAACGTTTTTGAAACAATTTGAATACAGCCAAGTTTGTCTTTGTTTTTGCTTTCAGAAGGAAGCCGAGTTAAACTCGTCTATAAAAACCAATACATTTATGTAGACCTTATCCTCTTCCATTGTAATTTCAATATTTTCATACAGGTGTATTGGTTCTGTTTCTTGTCTGTGAAGTCAATGAAAGTATAGGCTGTTCCTCCTGTCAGATTTATCATCCTCTGTACTAGAATAAAATTGATTATATAATGAACCTTCAAAGCACCCATCTTTGCAACATAAACTATCAAGAGTGCAATCAACTTAACAAAAATGCAATGCATCTATATATAAGCTATAACTAACAGCCAATGAAAACTGAACATATATGATCTCGTAAATGAACTCACACATTTTTGATTATTAGAGAATGTTTAGCCTAAATGTCACCAGTGATTTTACTAGTATATTACAGATAGTCTTCTAGAAATGTATTACATTGTCAAATAAAAGGTAAATAAACTATGAATTTCTAAATAAAATAAGGGAGTGTTGACATAATGGTTCAGATCTCCGCCTCTCAACCGAGGAAAAGTAGGCCCAAGCCCGTCCATGTTCATTGTTGAACACAGATTCTTTGCGAATAATTCATTATTAAGTTGATTTACCCTAAAATGAGTACTATATTTAACAATTTATCAATCACCTGTGCAAGAGGCACGTGGAACCATTTCATAACATAATCAAAGCAGTGTGCAATGGTGGAACGTACACAAGTCATTATTACACAATATTAGGCTTAAAGTTACATTAAATATATATGTAAAAATATGTTTGCCGTCGGCGTAAAAAACCAAGCATTCTACAGTTTCATTAACCTTTTTAACAGTATTGTTGTAAATATCATCAAATATTGTTCATAAATTAGGATTTTAAACGGAAAACCCCAAGGTAACACTAAAGTTCGTATACGAATTTTAACATGCAAATGAAGACTATAATCAGCTCGTGTATGCGCTACGTCACATTGTTATAGTTGCTATCCGGAACACAGTAAATATGAGATTTTCTTGTGCAAACACACTTTTACCGTTTTAGCTTCACGGGGTTCAGAAAAAAGAAATCATCTCACAAAAGGATTAAATTTGTATGAAAACATCCGTTACAATTCGGAAATATACCGTTAAATTAGGACTGCTGCGTATAGTCATGTTTGTTGATTTAATATTAATGTACGGATGATATGAAGGCGGAGTTCTCATGCAAACAGAAATTGTACTTCCGATTTCGCCACAATGAGGTTGGCTATTTTTTATGCTTATAAAACTCATTTTGGTTGTCTTGACACCAAAATAAAATCTGGAGTCGATGTGAAACCCAATTTATCAATGAAATGTCGCTATTTCTGTTTCTATGAAATTTATTAAGTTTAGCTTTAATTATAAAATACATTTGTAATCATTTTTAATATTACTTATCATTTTTTTTCCGCAAAGTTTACCTCAGCAGATTTTTTCAACAAAATGACGGGTGCACATGTGTGTACATTCGGAATACTTCTATATGATCCATACATAGACTTAGACTGTCAATAAGCAGTAGCAGGAGGCAGTGAGCAGCAGGCTGCTCAGTTAGCAGAAGGCAGTGAGCAGTAGGCTGTCGTTTATGGAATTCCGTATGAACATGATAACATATATCTATACAGTATGGTAAAACTAAATAGATATGTACGAAGTGGTAAATACAACTTTGGTTTTTATTTTACCATTGTTAAAAGCTTTTATCTTGTCAATTCATACCTAGTATTAAGGTTATTAAGGTAATAGTAAATGCAACAAAAGGAAAGACAACAGCCAGAATTAAGTCTGTATTAGTATTTGGTCGTAGAAAAAAAATCTATATCAGATGTTGATTTGAACATTTGAAAGTGGTAAGGTAGCAGCTTTACTGTCAAAGTTACTCAATAAAATGTTTTTATGCAAATTCAATAAAATTTATTTATCTTTAAAAAGAGCATGTTCAATATCAATGGTAGGATACTACGTCATCGCGCACCTGCTGAATGCTCCCACTTGGACCATTTTTTCGTCGACTCGAAGGTAAAATACAATTTTATTATAAGAAAACGTAAGAGTATTAAAAAATCATATAGCGCACCAAAAATGGCTATAGTACTTGAGATAATTGTAAAAAAAGTTTATAAGATTTATTGCCTGGGTTTTGC
>NW_026853505.1:0-6081 GCF_026571515.1 Ruditapes philippinarum | reverse complement strand
ATTGGCCAATGTGTAATTCAAAGAATACTTACGTTTTATTGTTGAAAAAGCAAACCTTCTTTCCCTCTTCAAGTTGCGAACCTCTCATTTGTTAGCTAAATCAATTTTGATCTTACATGTACATTGTTATAGGCATGTTGCAACTTCCTAGCTTTGTTTACAGTGTAAGGCTTGATAAAGAACTGAGAAGTAGAACCACAAACCAACATGTATTATGATGTATTCTAGCAAACAAATTCAATATCAAAATGTAGGTAGCATTAAAACTCACAGCATTATAGAGAACACTTCAAAAAATCTGTGTGCAATCTTAACTGTTCAGCCATAACTTACAAATATATTGCCCTTGGACACTTTTAACAACTTGATGATTCTCAATAGCCTTTGTTTATAATTTTAAAAAGAATACTTTCCTGTTATTGTTGGAAATATCAGAATTACTGACATCCCATTATTCAGCACTGCACTTTGTAGACAAGACAAACATATAAGACAACACAAGACAAACACAAAAACAGCACAAACATAAAACATGGAACACAGATTTTCACTGGCAAGCCAGTGATGTTTGACAATATTTGAAAGGCACTTCTTTCGAGGGATTTGTGGATCCTGGAGGGGACCCGATAGGAAAGAAAGAAGAGAAGTTGTCTGGAAAGAAGAAAGTTGTCGGAGATGTCGACGACAGGAACACTGGGATGTTGTGATGATACCGGCTGGATTGGTGATGGTGGGGAACTCTGTAGCTGCATTGTTCACGGGTCTGTACATAGTTCAAATTTTGAAAATATAATGAAACTCTGTTTTATCACAAAAAATTCTCGCACATAAATAACAGTACATCATGTCTGATTAAACAGATCGTTGAGACCGAGGTCAAAGTTAAGAGCTAATAGCGTTGCTCTTTTTGCACACTTGTTAAAAGTAGCACAGTTTCTATGATGGCAAGCGTCTGGGCTTGTCATGATAATCACAGTATAATCTACTGTTTTGAGATCATTTTCTTGGTCAACTCATCCAATATCACATATTTCATAGGTAATCTTACTTTTATGAAACTGTCCAATATCTATCCTTAGTTGCACTTTCATTAAAAATCTTCCTTTCTGTCCGAGATCCATAACGTGTAGCCATTTTTAAACCTGAAGGCTTTGATCTCCAATCGTCCATGTGATATCTTCATTGTAGTTTTCATCACTTTTGAAGGTGCTTGACCTTCTGAATATATGCAGAGTTGGGTGTTTGACACCCGTCATACTGCTGTCTCTGTGAGAAACATGTTCCCACTGTTTAAATCCCTGATGAAAAACTGTGGTCTCGAATTCAATGATGATCTGAAGTGTGGTGTAATCCCTGAATATGCACACTTGTCTTGGTGTTATAACAGTTATTGTAACATACACAGTTCTAATGTACAAATAATTGAACACGTCTGGCACAGTCAAATACGTATCTGTTGTGGAATCTCTTAAAGAGATCAAGTTTATCGTGACTGCCCTATTTATTAAAAATTCTTAATCACAGAAGGAAAGTGCTCAGTCATCTATACACAGCTGAATTTACAATGTTACATATGACACTTTTTTTCCATAATAACAATAATTTTATATACAATTGAATTTCTAAATACCATTTGAGTGGTAAGTTAAAACATTACACTATTCTTAGTCTCAAGTAACAAACTGTCCAAAAAAACGTTAACATCAAGACCTTTCTCTTTGCAAGTCATATGGTATTTATATGTGTGTGTTGTTAATAGATTATTTAACAGCACAATTTTTACCCGAAGATAATTTACACTTAAAACATGCAAAAACAATTGTTCTTAAACCGTCATATGTTTAAGCAAAATACATTATTACTACATATCACAATTTTAGAGCACAAAACAAGAAACTGAAGTTACGAGCTTGGCACTTAGTCAAGGCTTTAGTTTACCCCCGCCCCTCTTCCAAATGAAATACTGTTTGAAAGTTACTTAACCCAGCATCTTAACCCATATCGTAAACAGAAATAAAAGAACATCTTAAACCCATTTCGTAAACAGAAATAAAAGAAGATAATTTTTGATATTACAGCCTTGAGAATTAAGCCAAATGCAACAATAAATATGTAAAACTATAATGAATAAATCTATACAAATGTCTGATGTAAGAATACAATCATTTGATTTCATGTAAATTCATTCAGTAATTTTTAATACACAAGTGGTAATTGCATCATAATTTCAAACAAAAATAGATCTTGATTAAAATACATCATAACTTCAGTTTATTTCACAACAATCCAGGAATTTTCAGTCATTCAAATATGTTTAACCAAGGGTTTTCCCAAAAAAATAAAATGTTTGAAATTTGTAAAATTCTTTGTGTATTCAAAGCCGTAAAGAAATCAAAAATGTTTTTCAAATGTTTAAAGTTACTTGACCATCTAAATTCCTGGATATGGTGTGTATGCAACATATATTTGTAAATAGTCTATAAAAGCACAAATAGTTCATATCTATATCACTGCCAACATTGTGTTTCTCATGTCTGATAACGTTGTTTCTGTTTAAATAATAAATAAGTAATTTTGTCAAAAATTTTCCAGAAATAAAAATATACAAAAACTAGGATTTCCATTGTCAAAAAAAAAAAGTTTAAATTTAAAAAAAAAAAAAAAAAAGTTTAAATTCACACAGTTGACTGCCATATAAAATACAGATCTAGCACACTAACATTTTTTTCATGCATAATAAAAAGAAATCATTTCAATTTCAACAACAAAAATTTCAAAATTCAAATATGTACGCAATTCCTTCAACATTACTTTTCAACTCTTGCTTGTAATAACAATCCATACCTTAGCACAATCTCACATTCTATGAGGTAATTTTGCATTACAGCAAAATATAACTTTTTTTTTAGTAAAACATCTCTAACCCTAATCCCTACTAATAAACCTCTCAATGACTTAAAAATACATTTAATTCAATTCCTTCTCTATTAACACTTAACATGCTTTTAAAGGCTTATCCCATGTTTGTCCTTAAAAACGGACACAAACACTAATTTGTCTTAATATTAATCAAGCATCTTTCATTGCCAAACTTATCTTAACAATTAACTATTACACAGTAAATTCTAACCATTGTGCGTATTTATAGCAATAAATGCACCATACCTAAAAAACAGAGTTTCAGATAAAATATTTAAAAAAAATAAACATAAAAATATTCGTATATACAAATATTTGGCATTACTTTGTACAAACATATTGCACTATAATGTCTGTGATAACAATGCAGCATCAGAGTATCACCGAACAAGACCCATCCAATGTATATACAGTTAAAATTCAACATGTTTTGGATGTCATCAAAAGATCCCAGTAAGAGGTTTAAAAAGTGTGTGTATTAAAACTGATAAAATTTAGTTAGAACAAAAATGGGCATGAAAAATGATTGAATATGCAATTACCCCCACTTTATTTAGTTATTCAAATTTGCATCATAAAGATGATGTTTATCTAAAATATTAAAGAATGTTGCAGAAGGATCACTTGCAAACATCAATCTCCAATCTGGTGCTGCTCATTTTGTAACTTGTTACAATAACCACTATATTAACGCCATGATATGCCAAAAGTAAATCAAAAGGTTAAGTTGCTCTTTTTAAAAGAAGTTGATGCAAAAAAAATGTAATTTATTTTTTTTATATAAAAAAACTACTCAAGTACTTCGCCCCAGAAAGAAGATGGAAACTAGCAAATGAAAAGATTGTAACACACTAAATGTAAGGCTTGAAAGCCTTAATATAACACACCCAAAGAATAAAAGTGTGATGAAGTATGCATGCCCATGTTTGTTCTGACATTATCTAAAACTGCATGTAAAGATAGAAAGAAATAACAATCAATAGCCAGATAGTTACGATTCAAATTACAATAATGAACATGATTATGAAAAATGCATAACAGAACTCATGAAATCTGTAATGATTATGACGTAATACTGATCCATGAGCAATGTTGTACAAAAACTGATCAATGATATGACTGGAATGACCTAAAACAAAATCATTGTTGGTCTAGCTACGCCTGAGCAGCGACTTTAAGCAGTGTCTTTAACTGACTAGCCATGTCATTACAGTTCCCTGATTCCAACTGTCCAAATGTCATCCAATGAGATGGGGGTTTTGGCAGCAACTCCGGCGATGGTGGGTCACTGAATTTTGCCCCTGCATATGCATTTTCCAGGGGAGATGGTGATCTGGACATACAACTGTCTGCAAGACGAGGTGGTGGGGAAATTCTCTGTGGTGCGAGCGTTAGTCTTAGTGGTAATACTGTGCTCTGAACAGGACTTGTCCTATAAATATATACACTTATCTTTAACAACTTTATTTCATACAATTTAACACAGGTCTATATTTTGAAATTTATCAATAAGGCAGATTGTGTTCATAGCCATAATATTGACATGACAAGAACAGAAAGAACACAAAAATTTGGTTGATTAAATGTAGGGTCTGGTTTTCTTAATTCAACTGGTGCATTTACTTGTAAGGAACTGCTATAACTTAAAAGCACCATTAACACATATGACCAAAATGAAATGGCTAGCCGTACGAGCCCGTACAACTAGCCAAAAGTTCTAGTCGTATGTGAGTCACATACGACTAGCCAGGACACTCTGTTTTGGCTAGCTGTACGACACTTTTCAAAATTATATGGAAGTCGAAAATGCATATGTCATTTTATGACTTCAAGCGAGGATTTTAACCAAGAAACAGCAAAATATCTATCTTTGATATCTCAAGTAGTCAAGAAAAAATAGCTTTTGCTTAACAAAAAGTATAACAGTAGATCATACATACATTATTTCATATTTATTGATCACTTAATACCTTGTCATCCCTGTAACTTTTAAATAATCTTTCAAAGATCAGACATATACAATTACAAATTATTTTATTAGCTAATACTCTATAAATAAAAACCTTGGTTAATATTAATTGGAATCCCTATGGCAAACTGCCAAGAATAAACTATAATCTACGCATTACCTGTCTTCAAGTAATTTTGGTGAAGGAGATCCCCTTGAACTGCTATTACTATTGTAGCGCTGTCTTCTGTTATGCCGTCTTCCTTCTCTTGGTTTCATATCGCCTGACCAAGTCATACTATTATTTTAAAAAATCTGGTCCAAAGTCTTGACCTACTCTAAAAATCACAAAATTAAAAACAATCAGTTCCATGAAACCATCAAAGAAGTCAAATTCACTTTTAAGAAGTTAAACTGGTACATTTTTAAACTTTAAGAAAGCTCTGGAGAATGTAGTTAAACGACAGTTGTACTTACAAATCTCTTGTTTTCCGAAGAAAATCCAAAACAAAGATGGCCGTCGTCTTTGTTTTCTTTAATTCAATCGATTTTGGAGCAGATTTCCATTTATTTACGAATTTTCTTCTGTCTTAAATTATTACAGTTATTTAGTTCAACATTTGAAATATATTTAAAGCCAAAAATTAAATTTCTGAATTGGAAATTTTGGTAAAATTTGTCCCTCCTCTGAAGTTTCGCCTTCTTGTGAACTTCACATATTTTCTCGCTAACAAAAACACTGTGCGCGAACCAATCAGAATTGCAAGACATGTCACATGGGTTTTGCCACCCAATGAAATCTGTTTTATTTCCGGAGACGCACCGACCGACATAAGTCCCTATAATTAGATTTTTGACACAGTTATTCATGCGTTTCGAGTACATGTATATTTTTTGTTATTCACACATTTTTGAGTAAAGTCGATTTTTTTAATTGACGACATTTGAACGTATTTTTCTATTGAAAAGTTTAAGAAAAGTTTATGAGTTTACTCATTTTAATAGCGCTTCAAAATAAATCAACTGTAGTGACGTCACAGGTTCGAAAAACTACGATGGCCAAACTGTAGCTGTAAATATCGACAAAAGAAAGTGGAGTTCAGTGGGCAAATGAATAAAAATGCATACTTGAAACATTTAAAGACACGTTTAGTGTAGACTGTAAAGAGAAATTTTGAAATCAGGAAGGTAACAACTTTTCAAATTTCATAAAA
>NW_026853504.1:0-24480 GCF_026571515.1 Ruditapes philippinarum | reverse complement strand
TATTTTAGAGAGAACCTATTCATTAAACTCAAGTTTGCTAGAGACCGGAGAAGTCCCGTCCGGAAGCCATAGGTAGATGTTGTAGATATTTGCTACACACTTAGATTATTTGCCTACATTCATGTGCCCAAGTGTTTTTCACTTGTTTTTTTAATTTTTATTTTGCCATCATTTAATGATTAAGTATTATGTTATTATCTATGCCAAAATAAGACTATAGTAATGTTATTAGAATACGCGACAATTCCGCATTGTGTTTAATGCGTATTACTCCGTACGCATCTTAAAAAAAAATATAATTTTTTTGGTAATTGTTCTTAGATACCTAGTTGCGTATTAATGTGTTATTATATAATAAATTTAATTTGCGCGTCTACTTGTAGGGGAAATTAGTATATATGATACTAATTTGGGGAGCCATGTTACGGTATTGATACGGTATCGGTACGGTATAGGTAAGATTATTTGGGTGTCACTTTTTGCCCCAATCGTTGTCATCTTGGTGAAGGGATCGTTGTGAAGGTGTGCTACCACTAAATTATCAGATAGTTTTATAGCGTTATTCTCTCATATAAACTGGTATTCATTTGTGTTTGAACGTGCATTGCGCTTGCGTAAATTGTGTTATAAGCATAGAAATTGATATTTAAAAAAAGTTGGATTTTTTTCATTCGAGCATCTAAATTATTTTTTTAAATTTATATATTGTTATAATAATAATGACTAAATAAGTTTTGAAAATAAAATCATTTGTGAAATTAATTTTATGAATTCGGTTAATTCCAAAACATAAATGAACATGGTTTTTTTAAAGTTCATTGGTTAATTTGCAAACAAATAAAAGTTCATTTTTATATAAATGGTTTTACCAGAGGTGACTATAAGTTTACCCTCCGTCGATCCTTCCGGGCTACCGAAAAGAGGTGGGGGATGACTTAAACTGTAAACAGAAAATAAAAGAACAAAAGTCCATTCCGTAACAATAGAATAAGTGGCCCTTTGCCCTCTATTAAACAATAGAACGTCCGTCCTTCCGTTTGTGTCACAAACACACAGTTTTTGGAGGAAACATTTTTCAAATTTTTGTATATGACTTGTAGATTATGGTTAAATACATGTACATGTATGTGCAAGTCACACTTATCATTATGCTGTTTATAACTAACATTACATTATTCACGATGCTAAAATAACGTAATATAGGTACAGACTAAGTAAGATTTGAGGCGAACTACTCCTACAGTTCTCTAGCAAACATTTTAAAAAATTTAGTATATGTCTTTCAGGTGGGTTGAAGGTGTGAAGGCCATATATTTACTGCTAAATTTGTAATTACGTTACTCTCTTTTTTGTTATCGAGCCACATAATACATTTTCGCTACAAGTTTATTGTCACAAACTTCTCCCACAGTTTTTGAGCAAACATATTCAGATTTGAATATGTCTTGCAAATGGGTATGAAGCTGTGCAAGACTCATTTATTTTCACTCTGTTTTGTTTAATTTACGTTACGCCATTTCCGTTACCATATAACATAATAAAACTGCTGTGTAAGTTTGTGTCGCCAACTACTCATACAGGTTTTTCATCGATCATTTTCAAATTTAGTTTGTACGTAAAGATTCGTGCAAGACACATATATTTTTCATCGATCTGTTTGGAACATATGTTCTGTTATTTCCGTCACTATATAACACTAATATAGATTGCAGCAGTGTAAGTTTGTGTCGCAAACCACTTTTTCATGTTTTGAAAAAACATTTTCC
The DNA here is from genome assembly GCF_026571515.1 of Ruditapes philippinarum. NCBI lineage: Eukaryota > Metazoa > Mollusca > Bivalvia > Venerida > Veneridae > Ruditapes > Ruditapes philippinarum. Next base: position 22,714 of record NW_026853504.1, on the reverse strand, counting down.
AAATATACTTGTATGTCGTTTAGATGGTTTCAAGAATGTGCAAAAAACATTGTTTTGTTGGTCTGTTTGTAATTTTCTTTGCCGCTTTAGTCAACTCCTAGGTTTAAGTTGGTCATAGTGTTAACTATTCAATTTGTTTGGCAGGGGGTAATAAAGTCACATTTTAGTGACAGTTTTAGTTACATTTTTTAAAAGGCACATTTATTATTGCCGGCTTACACGTTATTACACTGTAAATGTACAAAAGAAGATTGTGTTGTTAGTGCTAAAAAGATGAAATAAAAATGCTAAAGAAAGAAGAAATAGACTATGAATGTGTATATATAGGTAGATGTTAGAGGTTAGAAAGTTCATTGATTTTTGTAAAATAAAATACTTCACCTATAAATTTGTAATAGATTGATCAACTACTTTAAACACTTTAATGTTGAATAATTGATATGTTAATGTATTTCTTGTATGTTCATGAATAAGACTAAAAAAAACCTATAAATTTATCTTTAAATCAGTATTGACAGAGTTATTGCCCTTGATTCAGTGGAAATTGGCTAATCTGGTGCCTTTTTGAGACAGGCGTTTTAGATATTTCATGTGGCATTCTTTGACAATGTATCCAGTCAAATCTGGTCCCCGAAAGAAATAGACGTTCTATATGTTTTATCGTGGTAAACTTTAACAATATCTCCAGCGCAATCAAACAGTGCCTGTTGAGATAGACGTTTCTATATATTTCATGAGCAATCCATGATAATGTCTCATGCCTAATCTGGTACACATGAGATATGCGTTCTTGATGTTATATGTGGCAATCTTTTACAAAGTCTCCAGGCAAATATGATGCCTGAAAATATAGAAATTTTAGATACTTTATCTGGCAATCTTTGAAAATATCTGCAGCCAAATCTGTAACATGTACAGATATGCATTCTTGATGTTTTATGTGGCAATGTTAGACTATGTCTCCAGGCAAACCTGGTGCCTTTAGATATAGGCGTTCTAGATATTTCATGTGGTAATATTTGACAATGTTTTCCGGTAAATCTGGCACCTTTTAAGGCAAGGTTCTAGATATTTCATGCGGCAATCTTTGAAATATCTCCATCGAAATCTAGAATATGTAGAGATATGCGTTCTTTATATTTAATGTGGCAATCTTTGACAATTTTCTCTTGTCAAATCTGGTACCTGTAGAGATAATAGTTCTAAATATTTCATATTGGCAATCTTTTGACAATTTCTGCAGCCATATCTGGTGACTGTAGGGATAGACGTTCTCTATATTTCATGAGCAATCTATGATAATGTCTCAAGCCAAATCTAGTATGTGTAAAGATATGCGTTCTTTATGTTTTATGTGTCTTAGGGAATGTATCCAGCCTACTATGCTGCCTGAGTTTAAGATATAACATGTGGCAATCGTTGGCAATAACTCCTGGATAAATTTAGAGATACGCCTTCTTGATATTTTATTTGGCAATCATTGACAGTGTCTCCAGTCAAATATATTTCTTTAACAAACATGCATTCTAGATATTTTATGTTGCAATCATTGGCAATATCACCAGCCAAATCTAATACATGTCGAAATGAGCGATCTAGATATTTCATGTGGCAATTTTTGGAAGTGTCGTCACTGAAATGTGGTACAAATGGACATTGACGCTCCAGGTATTTCATGTGGCGATCTTTGACAATGTATTTGACAGGCAAATCTGGTATATTTTGAGACTGGCGTTTTAGATATACCATGTGACATTCTTGATAATGTCTCAAGCGAAATCTGGTACATGTAGAGGTATGTGTTTTTGATATTTTTATGTGGCAATATTTGACTATGTCTCCAGCCAAATCTAGTTCCCGTACACATTGAGGTTGTACATATTGTAAGTTGCAATCTTTGGCAGTGTCGCCAGTGAAATGTGGTGCATATAGAGATTGACTCTCCAGATATTTAGTGTGGCAATCTTTGACAATGTCTCCGGGCACATCTGATATCTTTTCAGGTAGGCGTTTCCGATACGAATGTGGCAGGCTTTGCAATATCTCCTGTGAAATCTAAAACATGTAGAGACGTGCAGTCTTGATATTTAATTTGTCAATTTTTTGACAATATATCTAGACAAATCAGGTACCTGTAAAGATAGCAGTTGTATAGATTTAAAGTGGCAATCTTTGACATTGTCTCCAGGCAAATCAGGCACCTTTTGAGGCAGGCGTTCCCGATAATGAATGTGACAATCTTTGAAATATCTCCAGTGAAATCTAGAATATGTAGAGATATGCAGTCTTGATATAAAATTTGTGTCAATCTTTGACAATATATCTAGACAAATCAGGCACCTGTTAAGCAGTTGTATATCATTTAATGTGGCAATCTTTGGCAATCTCTCTAGCCAAATCGGGTACATATTGAGATATGCGCTCTTGATATTTCATGTGGCAATCTTTGACGATGACTCCAATAAAACGTGGTGCCTTTAGAGATAGGCGTTCTTGATATTTCATGTGGCAATCTTTCACAATGTCTCCTATCAAATCTGGTACATATTGAGATTTGCGTTCTTGATATTTCATGTAGCACTCTAGTCAAGCATGATGCCTTTAGAGATAGGCGTTATTATTATTTCATGTAGCAATCTTTGACAATGTCTCCTTTCAAATCTGGTACTTTTAGAGATATGCGTTCCTGATATTTCATGAAGCAATCTTTTATAAGGTCTCTAGTCAAACATGATGCCTTTAGAGATAGGCGTTTTAGTTTTTTCATGTGGCAATCTATGACAGTGTCTCCAGTAAAATCTGGTACTTGTATGGACTATTATTTTAGACATAACTTGTGGAAATCTTTAAAAATGTCTCCAGTCCAATCTGGTACATTTGCAGATATGCCTTTCTAATATCTGATATCTTTGACAGTGTCTCGAGTCAAATGTTTTGCCTTTTGAAAAATGCATTCTAGACATTTCATGTCGCAATCTTTGACAATGCCTCCAGCCAAATCCTGGTACATACAGAAATATGCGTTCTAGATATTTCATGTTCAGGTTGTACATGTTTCATTAAGTATTCTTTGACAGTATCGCTAGTGAAATTTGGTAGCAAATCTGGTACCTGTATGGACTATTGTTTTAGACATAACTTGTGGCAATCTTTGACAATGTCTCCAGCCAAATCTGGTACATACAGAGATAGATGTTCTATATTTTTCATGTGGCAATCTTTGACAATGTCTCTTTTCCAATCTGGTACATTTTTAGATATGCGTTTTTGATATTGTATGTGTCAATCTTTGACAGTGTCTCCAGTCAAATATGTTGCCTTTTGAAATATGCATTCTAGATATATCATGTAGCAATCTTTGACAATGTCTCCAGCCAAATCTGGTACATACAGAGATAGGCGTTCTATATATTTCATGTGGCAATCTTTGATAATGTCTCCTTTCCAATCTGGTTCATTTTTAGATATGCGTTTCTGATATTGTATGTGGCAATCTTTGACTGTGTCTCCAGTCAAATATGTTGCCTTTTGAAATATGCATTCTAGATATATCATGAAGCAATCTTTTACAATGTCTCCAGCCAAATCTGGTACATACAGAGATAGGCGTTCTATATATTTCATGTGGCAATCTTTGACACTGTCTCCTTTCAAATCTGGTACATATAGAGATATGCGCTCTTAACATTTCATGTAGCAATCTTTGACAAGGTCACTAGTCAAAAATGATGCCTTTAGAGATAGGCGTTCTAGGTATTCCATGTAGCAATCTTTGACATTGTCCCCAGCCAAATCTGGTACATATATCGATAGGCATTCGAGATATTTCATATGGCAATCTTATAGTGTATCCAACCAAATCTGGTATATATGGAGATAGGCGTTCTAGATATTTCGTGTAGCAATATTTGACAATGTCTTCTATCGAATCTGGTACATATAGAGATTTCCTTTCTTGATTTTCCATATAGCAATCTTTGACAATGTATCCAGCCAAATCTGGTACATATAGAGATATGCATTGTAGATATTTCATGTGGCAATCTTTGACAATGTCTTCTTTCAAATCTGGTGCAAATAGAGATAGGCGGTCTTGATATTTCACGTAGCAATCTTTCACAATGTTTCGAGCCAAGTCTGGTACCTGTAAAGACTGGTGTTTTAGATACACGTAGAGGTATGTGTTCTTTATATTTCTATCTTACAACGGTTGTCTATGATTCCAGCCAAATCTGGTTCCCTTACACATTGGAGTCCTAGATGTTTCATTAGACATTATTTGACAGTGTCGATTGTCAAAATTTGGTACATATAGATGTTGAAGTTCCAGGTATTTCATGTGGCAATCTTTTACAGTTTCTCTAGTATAACTTCTTGCCTTTATAGGTAGACGTTGTAGACATTCCATGTGGCAATCTTTCACAATATCTCCAGCCAAATCTGGTTAATTTATGAGCCAGGCGTTCTAGATATTTCATATGGCAATCTTTGACAATGTCTCCAGTCAAATCTGGTACCTGTACGGACTTTTGTTTTAGACATAAAATGTGGCATTCTTTGACAATGTCTCCCAATTTCAAAGATTGTCACAATTCATGTCTGAAACAATAGTCCATACAGGTACCAGATTTGACACAAGACATTGCCAAAGATTGCAACATGAAATATCTAGAACGCCTGTCTGTATATGTACCAGATTTGGCTGGAGACATTGTCAAAGATTGCTACATGAAATATCATGATCGTATATTTCTATATATACCAGATTTGATAGAAGTATTGTCAAAGATTGCCACATGAAATATCTAGAACGCCTATCTCTAAAGGCATCATGTTTGACTAGAGATATTATCAATGATTGCCACTTGAATATCAAGAACGTATATCTCTATATGTACCAGATTTGATAGGACTATTGTCAAAGATTACCACATGAGATATCTAGAACGCCTATTTCTAAAGGCATCATGTTTGACTTGAGACATTGGCTTGAGACTTGAGACACGTGAAATATCAAGAACGCAAATCTCTATATGTACCAGATTTGATAGAAGACATTGTCAAAGATTGCCACATGAAATATCTAGAACGCCTATCTCTAAAGGCATCATGTTTGACTAGAGACATTGCCAAAGATTGCTACGTGAAATATCAAGAACGCAAATCTCTATATGTACCAGATTTGATAGGAGACATTGTCAAAGATTGCCACATGAAATATCTAGAACGCAAATCTCTATATGTACCAGATTTGGCAGGAGACATTGTCAAAGATTGCTACATGAAATATCTAGAACACATATCTATATATGAACCAGATTTGGCAGGAGACATTGTCAAAGATTGCCACATGAAATATCTAGAACGCCCATCTCTAAAGGCATCATGTTTGACAAGAGAGACAATGTCAAAGATTGCTACATGAAATATCATGAACGCATATCTCTATATGTACCAGATTTGATTGGAGACAATGCCAAAGATTGCCACATGAAATATCTAGAACGCCAATCTCTTAAGGCATCATGTTTAACTAGAGACAATGTCAATGATTGCCACTTGAAATATCAATAACGTATATCTCTAGCTGTACCAGATTTGGCTGGACACATTGTCAAAGATTGCCACGTGAAATATCTAGAACACCTATATCTAAAGGCATCATGTTTGACTAGAGACATTGCCAAAGATTGCTACGTGAAATGTCAATAACGCATAAATTTATATGTACCAAATTTGACTGGAGACATTGTCAAAGATTGCCACATGAAATATCTAGAACGTTTATCTCTATATATACCATATTTGACGGAAGACATTGTCAAAGATGCTAAATGAAATATCATGAATGCATATATCTATATTTAACCAGATTTGACGGGAGACATTGTCAAAGATTGCCACAAGAAATATCAAGAACCCATATCTCTATATGTGCCAGATTTGGCTGGAGACATTGTCAAAGATTGCCACGTGAAATATCTAGAACGCCTATCTCTAAAGGCATCATGTTTGACTAGAGACATTGCCAAAGATTGCTACGTGAAATATCAAGAGCGCAAATCTCTATATGTACCAGATTTGATAGGAGACAATGCCAAAGATTGCCACATGAAATATCTAGAACGCCCATCTCTAAAGGCATCATGTTTGACTAGAGTCAATGTCAAAGATTGCTACATGAAATATCAATAACGTATTAGTATATCTCTATCTGTACCAGATTTGGCTGGAGACATTGTCAAAGATTGCCACATGAAATATCTAGAACGCCAATCTCTAAAGGCATCATGTTTAACTAGAGACAATGTCAATGATTGCCACTGGAAATATCAATAACGTATATCTCTATCTGTACCAGATTTGGCTGGAGACATTGTCAAAGAATGCCACGTGAAATATCTAGAACGCCTATCTCTAAAGGCATCATGTTTGACTAGAGACATTGCTAAAGATTGCTACGTGAAATATCAATAACGCATAAATCTATATGCACCAAATTTGACTGGAGACATTGTCAAAGATTGCCACATGAAATATCTAGAACGTCTATCTCTATATATACCATATTTGACTGAAGACATTGTCAAAGATGCTAAATGAAATATCATGAATGCATATATCTATATTTAACCAGATTTGACGGGAGACATTGTCAAAGATTGCCACTTGGAATATCAAGAACCCATATCTCTATATATGCCAGATTTGGCTGGAGACATTGTCAAAGATTGCCACGTGAAATATCTAGAACGCCTATCTCTAAAGGCATCATGTTTGACTAGAAACATTGCCAAAGATTGCTACGTGAAATATCAAGAACGCAAATCTCTATATGTACCAGATTTGATAGGAGACATTGTCAAAGATTGCCACATGAAATATCTAGAACGCAAATCTCTATATGTACCAGATTTGGCAGGAGACATTGTCACAGATTGCTACATGAAATATCTAGAACACATATCTATATATGTACCAGATTTGGCAGGAGACATTGTCAAATATTGCCACATGAAATATCTAGAACACATATCTATATATGTACCAGATTTGGCAAGAGACAATGTCAAAGATTGCTACATGAAATATCTAGAACGCCCATCTCTAAAGAAAGGCATCATGTTTGACTAGAGACAATGTCAATGATTGCCACTTGAAATATCAACAACGTTTATCTCTATCTGTACCAGATTTTGCTGGAGACATTGTCAAAGATTGCCACGTGAAATATCAAGAACCCATATCTCTATATGTGCAAGATTTGGCTGGAGACATTGTCAAAGATTGCTACGTGAAATATCTAGAAGGCCTATCTCTAAAGGCATAATGTTTGACTAGAGACATTGCCAAAGATTGCCACATGAAATATCTAGAATGCCCATCTCTAAAGGCATCATGTTTGACTAGAGACAATGTCAATGATTGCCACTTGAAATATCAATAACGTATATCTCTATCTGTACCAGATTTGGCTGGAGACATTGTCAAAGATTGCTGCATAAAATATCATGAACGCATATTTCTATATGTACAAGATTTGAAAGAAGTATTGTCAAAGATTCCCACAAGAAAAATATCTAGAACCCCTATTTCTAAAAGCATCATGTTTGACTTGAGACATTGTCAAAGATTGCTACGTGAAATATCAAGAAAGAAAATCTCTATATGTACTAAATTTGATAGGAGACATTGTCAAAGATTGCCACATGAAATATCTAGAACGCATAAATCTATATGTACCACCAGATTTAGCTGGAGACATTTAAAAAGATTGTTACATGAAATATCATAAACGCATATCTCTATATGTATCAGATTTGGCTAGAGACATTGTCAAAGATTGCCACGTGAAATATCTAGAGCGCCGATCTCTAAAGGCATCATGTTGGAGTAGAGACATTGTCAAAGATTGCTACGTGAAATATCAAGAGCGCAAATCTCTAAATGTACCAGATTTGATAGGAGACATTGTCAAAGATTGCCACATGAAATATCTAGACCTTATATCTCTATATGTACCAGATTTGATAGGAGACATTGTCAAAGATTGCCACGTGAAATATCTAGAACGCCTATCTCTAAAGGCATCATGTTTGACTAGAGACATTGCCAAAGATTGCTACGTGAAATATCAATAACGCATATATCTATGTGTACCAAATTTGACTGGAGACATTGTCAAAGATTGCCACATGAAATATCTAGAACGTTTATCTATATATATACCAGATTTGACTGGAGACATTGTCAAAGATGCTAAATGAAATATCATGAATGTATATATCTATATTTAACCAGATTGGACGGGATACATTGTCAAAGATTGCCACAAAAAATATCAAGAACCCATATCTCTATATGTGCCAGATTTGTCTGGAGACATTGTCAAAGATTGTCACGTGAAATATCTAGAACGCCTATCTCGAAAGGCATCATGATTGACTAGAGACATTGCCAAAGATTGCTACGTGAAATATCAAGAACGCAAATCTCTATATGTATCAGTTTTGATAGGAGACAATGCCAAAGATTGCTACATGAAATATCTAGAACGCCGATCTCTAAAGGCATCATGTTTGACTAGAGACAAGGTCAATGATTGCCACTTGAAATATCAATAACGTATATCTCTATCTGTACCAGATTTTCCTGGAGACATTGTCAAAGATTGCCACGTGAAATATCTAGAACGCCTATCTCGAAAGGCATCATGTTTGACTAGAGACATTGCCAAAGATTGCTATGTGAAATATCAAGAACGCATATATCTACATTTATATGTATCAAATTTGACTGGAGACATTGTCAAAGATTGCCACATGAAATATCTAGAACGCTTATCTCTTTACGTACCAGATTTGGCTGGAGACAGTATTAAAGATTGCCACATGAAATATCTAGAACGCCCATCGATATATTACCAGATTTGGCTGGAGGCATTGTGAAAAACTTGAAAATTCTTCCTCCATTTTTGTATCATATCTATCATATCCCACATGCTATGATGACCTAGGGTGTGAAAAGACTAGGGCAGAAACGTCCAGGAGCTGAAAGTTCCAGATACCGGTAACTGACAGAGCGGGATACTTGCAAACAGGACTTTTCGGCCCCTTAACCCTTTTACAATATAATTTAAGGTGTTTTTTCTTCTTAATTTATAAAATGAAAATAACACGTTTTCATATTTCAAACAAAAATGCAATAAAATGTAAAAAAAATAAAACTACGTAGGTAATTTGATATAGATATAGATATAAATTGATATAGATCTGTTTGATATGCATACCACTTACTGTGGTATTTGACACTGACATACGTATCAATTAACAATAATGAAAATAACATAATAAAAAAATTTTAAGGTGCTATTCAATCATGTTGTGATTGCACAGGTACGATTTAATTACTTCGAAATTAATACCATTATAACAATTTTGAGATAGATAAGGAACTATAGATAAATTATAGTACATAACATAACTCTTAAATGATTAATGGAACATAGTCATCGAACAGTACAATCTTTAATTATTGTATAATACAAAATATATCTTCCATTAAGTTAATAGTTTTGATTTGTTATTATCATATATTTGTCATATTGTATTATGACACTATCCACTTATTTTTAGAGTTAACGAGTACAGTTATGATAGAAAACTTTATAATAAGTTTAAGTGGTCCGATGTGATAAAGGGCTCATTTAATTGGGTATGAAATGTCTAGGTGCCGAAATGACTAGAAATCGGATATTTTAGTGGTGCCATACCTTTGCAAGGATCCCGTCGCACCGATTGCAAAAAGGAAATCTCGATTATTTGTTGTCGCGGAGTTACTCCCCTTTGTTTTTTGCGCCCTTTGTCAATACGTAGCACAAACGTTTGTGACGAGACCACATGTTCTCTGAAATTTCTTGTAATTTCAACCTGCGTTGCGTCTTTTACAGCCCAAATAGAGGTATATTATCTTCATTACACCCTTAACTTTATTTGCTATAATGATTTAAGACAAAATTTTCACGTTTATTCGGTATGGGATGTTATTGAATTGAGCGTAACCATATTTCGGATAATTTAGTTTTGGATAACATATTTATATTTTTGTAACTGTTTATTTGCAGTTTGACGTAGATCTTCGGATCTTCAGTGAAGTAAAGAACTAAAAGGGCTGTTGCGTTGTTTTATTTCTTGATTTACTGCTGCTACAGTATCACACAACAGTTTGTGTTCACTACTGAACATAATAACCTCTGCACCGAACAGTATATCATCTGAACTGAATATAATGATTGTACTATTCAACAGTTCTATTTCACGACTGAACAGTCTGAATAAAGCACCCAGCATCATGTAATTGGAACTGAAAATAATAAAAGTATCACCCAATAATCAGGTCTAAGATTTCATGATATTTACGGACAGTCTGTAAATTTTTGGACGATCCATAATTTTATAGATTTTTTTGTCTGTAAATTTACAGACCTTAAGTATGAAAATAGTAGAAGTTGCATTAAAATTTAAAACCGCAGGTTAAAATGAATAAGGTTAGGTATTATATGATTAAATGTAACAGTATGCTAAGATTCAGAACAGTTTGATGACTTTCAATTTTCACTTTTAACAAAAATTTCAAAATCATCATACAAAGATGAAACCCACCCCATTACCTTTGTAAATATAAACAATCAATAAAACAACTTGTCTTAAGCTGCGGATTTTATTGTAAAACTAAAAACAGGAAATTTCACATTGAATATCTGTAAATTTATGGATTGAAAAATCTTTAAATATCTAGACTGTCCATAAATTTACGGACAGTCCATAAATATCATGAAATCCTAGACCTGATAATACACTGCCTCAGCCAAACGAAATGATAGTACCACTCAACCTTTGATTTTCATGGTTGAACATGATGAGAAGAGCTATTTTAACCAAACATAACAACTGTCACACCCTACAACATATCTTTTTAACTCAACATAATTGTGTTACCACATGCCTGTATGTTTTAAGAACTGAACAGAACGACTAATGCACCCGACAATACATTGACTTGACTGAATAAAATGTAATCAGCACACAACATTACACTTCAATAACTGAGCGCATTTGGATTTCCACCCAGTATATTGGGATTTCGACCCAGCATATTATATCTCGGACTCAACAGAATGACATTTAACCATGTATATCAGTCATTCTACGCATAAGACAGTCCAGGCGTTCCATAGTAAACCAGTCTTCAACCACCGGATAATTATGGTATGCCTACTGTTATGCCGATGGTAATCTGATATCAACCGGTTTGTCATAGATTGTACATATAAATAAATGTGTTCAGATATAAGAAGTTCTTTTAAATTATAAAGTTCAGACTTGTTTGCAAAAGTTTAAAATTATTGATTAAATGTGAATATTTGAAATATGTAATGATATTTATGACTTCATGTTTAAAGCGCTTTAATAAAGAATGTTTACCTTGAAACAAACAAATTAATAACGTTTTAAAGTTTACATCAAGAAATTATGCTGGTAAATAACTACATTATAAGACAAGGTGGTTTTGTTTATAGCAGTCATTCAAATGTCATCAGGTTTATAGATTTTTTTTTCTCTCATTAACAAATAATTACGTTTTCCGTACCCAGATTTCCGTACCCGGACACTTAATACATCGCTGGATTGAAGTTCAATTTAAAATATTTCAAATGATGACCTATACACCTATACGGTCTCAAACTCCGTTGTAGGTTTTCCTCAAATTACCGACACAATTTATTTGTAACATTGTCATTTATAAAACACATTTTATTGGATTGGTCTTCAATGGGCATATAAGTATTTCAAATATTAATGACAATAAAATGTATTATATGGGTATTCTTATAAAATATTGCTTGAAAAGAAATGTTGATAATGTTCTGAATGATTCAGTATGAACATTTATATATGATGAATAATAATATTCTGTTCTAGAACAATTAATTATCTGCTATGTTAATATATTTTATATTGGATCATGTATCTCACACTTGCCAACAACTTTCATATTTAACTCTTTCTTGGTTTGGTCTTATATCTGATACTAAATAATATCAACATAATCATTCATTGTTTAAATGAATGTCACTAAAGCAATATAATTTATTACCTATTAAAGAGTCGAGTTGCTTTTTTTTTCACCAAAATTAAAAATATAAGAATTTTATTTTACTTTTGATAGGTATATCACTTCTTTATGATTTTGATTAATTTGTCATATTTGAAAATGTGGCTATAACGATTAAATACTTACATGAGATAGATTTGCACCAAAATTTAAGAATACTTTGCGACTAGTCCAGATAATATATGCTTTACATTGATCAAACGAGCTGATATATAATAATAAAGTTAGATTTATGTCTTTTTTACAATTGTGTCTGTTTTGTTTACTTTCAACAGCATCCTCTACAAATCAATAGATACCAGAAGCTGACAATCAACTACTATGCTGAAAGGTCTCGAATACAATGAATCTGAACTAGATATCATCTTATAAAAGAAAATTTATAATATGAATTCTAAAGTTATAAGCTTAAAAGTATTCGTCTTCTTGGCGCTTTCAAAACTCTTCTGAACAGTTTCATACTAGAAAAGAAAACTGACATGGGTCAAGAACATTCCAAGCCAGATAAAGAACAAAGTGAGAATGAGAAGAACGATGATAAGAAAATACTTTCAGATATTGAAAAGGAAAAAAAGAGAAGAGTAAAAGAGTGTAAACATGAAAAACGCAGCTGTAAAACTTCTCCAGGCTACCAAGAAACAATGCAGAGTGACAGCTCATTGCCAGCAAGGGTGCATTCTGAAGCCAGTTTATCCGAAACGGATAAACAAAACACTAAACGTGGAGTTCAGTATAGCGAAGAAACGGAACAAAAAGATACAGAAGAGCATGGAAATAAAAATGCTACAAAACACAGACACGTGGATGAACAAGCTATGATACAGTATATCGATAAAAATATTGAGAAACGTATGCATTGCTTAAGCAGCAAAATTAATGATTGTAAAAGTTGGCTTAGTGATGAAAATGCCTCAAAAGAGAGATTTGACGAGGAAAATATGGAAAATGATGTCGAGGGAAAAACAGGGGAAAATGTGCCCGTCGATTGTAAGATAAACACAAGTTTAGGGAAAAACTGTTCATATGTAACGGCACATTCAACAATCACACGGGGAAAAAGTGAAGATGTATTTCCATTGTTGAACAAGACGGATGAAATCAAAGGTGAAGACAGGGAAACGTTTGCCAACACGCTTAAATGTAAAGAAAGAAATGTTAGTGATCAAGGAATCGCGAATAGACTTGAAGAACTGAGAAATAAGAGTAAATATGTCTATTTAAAGAAGTGCTTGTCAATTCACTTCATGGGAAAAGGATACTTGTCACTTTCACAGAAGACTGCTTCACTAAAGACCGAGCTGGATGATCTTTTCCTAGAAAAATCGCTGTTGGTTACATCAAACTGCCGAACCTATGGCTTCGTATTTGCACTTGGCGTTCCAAGTACGCAACTGCTACATTCATCTGGAGATCAACGTTTCATCAAACATATTCTTAAGACACCACATTTGAAAGATGTTCATTTACGAGATGAACATTTCAGACTGGCTACATTTAGTTTATCCCCGGACCGTTATGAACTTGGGGAAGTACTAAGGCTTTCGGCTAGGGGATTTTACAATGATATTGATGGCAGAATAAGGTGTTTTTCCTGTAGGAATACTTACAAGTCTTCCCATTCAATTGGTCACCATGCAAATTGCATGCAGCATCGTCATGATGGAACATCAATGTCGCAATATGGGGAATCCGCCCACAGTATACTTCTTGCTAACAGAAATCGTTCACACTATGTCCACAGCTCATCAGTCTTCCAACAGATACGTTTTAGATTCACGAGATACACTATCCGATTCGGGGAGACACAACAGGTACTTGCTAACGATATTTCATCTGTTTGAAATTGTAACAGTTTCGGGATAAACATAGTTAAATATTGCGTGTTATTTGCTGATGTGTTCAAATAGTTACGTACATGTTTGAAGATTTTATATATTGTATTAAATTTTCCTAATGTAATAGGCATGCAATTTTGTCCAATTGTTACCATTTAAAGTAATATCTTTGATCGTACATGAAGTGTTTGATGGATATTGATAAAAAGGGTCAAAACAAGACGTACGCACGTACACATCCGATCTAGATTGAATTATTGATTTACAGCTCAAGACATATTTTGTGCTATTTTTACCACAAAATATGGAAGATGTAACACCTGCGTAAAAAAGTAACTTCTTACTTAAATCAACTTTTTAAAACCTGATTGATGTTTTCAGGTTATCTCAGATAACATTGTCACAAATAGAGAGGAAGAAGACGATGAGGGCATTTCTGTTAGACAGAATGCAAGCCTGCAATCACAAAACGGCCAATCAAATACTGTAGTTTCATTGTCAGAAAGCAGCCCTAACCATCAAGTGGAAGCCCACCAATTGCATGACACAACATCTGTACAAAACAGCGAGGTATCAAACTTTCTATCATATTGTTTACAGACTTCTTCTTTGTTTTAATGAAAATGACTATGAAGTTTAAAGAAAAATCATAAGTAGACAAAAACACCCTTGAAAATCTGTTATTTGATAATTGATGGGAAAACAATGGCTAAAAGTTAGTTTCATATTTTGCAGGAGTATTCTTGTGGATACAGAAATGCTGGTAAGTAATTTGGTGTCATTATCTTAATATACATACATGTAATAGTAATTCGTTACATAAAACTAATACTATTCGGGTTAGGTAGTTAGACCTTCAATATCTGAAATATAATCAAAGTCTGCGCATATCACTTTTCTATATTGACAGAGATCGGCTATTTTGAATTATTGTAGTTTGCCTGTTATCTTAAAAAACTTTAGTAATAATGATTATGATTTCCTTTCTTTTTTCTTTCTTTCTTTTTTGTGTTGCGTTTGCATAACACTAGTGAGTCTTTATGGTACTCTTTTCATTGGATCACATCAAATTTTATTCTAGCACGCAGGTATACACTAACAGAGAAAAAATATATATGTATACAGATAAAATCACATGAGCACATGTCATCTTTTTCATGTTTTTATATTCGTGACTCAGGATAGCTTATTGCAATGGCGGCCCCGTTAGTTTCATTATCAAAACATAACGTTGTATTTTACCAATAGGACGTGTGCAGGAAAGAGAAAATTAATGGTTCATGAACATCTGCAGTAAGCCTCAGATTTATTATCTTTCGATCTGCAGCCATTAACTCTATATTAAAAACCATTATCTTTATTTAATCTTGTTTGCAATTCACAGGTGTGTTTCATAGACGTACAATAGATCATCCATCGTGTCAACATAATGGTTCGCAGATCCAAGGTATATGTCATATTAAACATCATGTCCTTGTTTTTTAGTTCTTAACAACGTGCCAGAGTTAAAGATCCTGTATGTTGTAATTGAGGTTGTATACCACACTTAAGTGAAAATATATATGTATATAATTATGCTTATAAAAAACATTTCAAAAATAGATTAATATGTAAAATATGTACTGCAAATATTTGTACATATAATATGTAATCATTAAAATATATGCATTCATTTCTAATTAAAAGATTTGACTTAGACTTTATAGAAAACATTTTTCTTATTATCTCCTTTTATTTACATGAAATGTTAAATTCGGTAATATCTTTATTGAAACTTACAAAATTGATAAATCTTAAATTGAGCATCATATTTATGATATTAAAGGTTACAGGATCTTTAAATCATATACCCATACATGCACATGCATGCATATACTGGAGTGCAGGAATTAGTTATCTGCACTCCAGAGCATGCCCATTGATTGGGTCTTTTTTCTGGGGTTTACTTATTGTGACAACAGAGAAAGGGATAGCGATAGAAAGATCATATTCATATGCTCGTTCAATGGTTACTTTTTTCTGGGGTGTCTTATGTGACAACAGGGAACATGTTTTCAAAAGACAAAGAATATAAAAGAACATACTTGTCTATGATGAATTTGGTTTACATATATCATGGACACATATTGCTTTGAATAAAAAAAATAAGTGTATACTTTTATCACATTTTTATTCCTTTCTCATCTCTGCATATATATGGAATACAGTAAAATTTGATTTTAATTTTTTACATTGTTTTGTAATGTGATGATAGGAAGCCGCCAGTCAGAGAATGGTCAGAGAACTATAAAGGAAGATGTAAACCGGAAACAGGCACACGGTAAGAATAGAACTGTTTATGTGATACGAATAATGTACATCATTTTCTAAATGCGATAACCTGATTTTTTTAAACATCTGGTAAATTTGAAATAAGATAACCAAAGGCCAGAGTTTTGTTTGACATCTCACAATGAAGTTCGAAGTTGTACAAAGGTCTGCAGATCTTTTTAACACGTGAATGCTTTTTTTTTAGTAACTTGATTATATGATTAGATCTATTTACTTCCATTTATTTCTTTTCAAGACAGGTAACTTATAACAACATTAGCAAGAACTTGGCTTTAAAACGTAAATATCAGAATTTTTAAACAATTTACATGTAAAGTGGTCTGATAGTAAACAAAAAAGTTCATGTAAAATTTACACAGATAGTTTGAGTAATGTACATTGTATGTTTAAGTGATCTCAAGCAGGTGCATGTTTATACAACTTTAGGCACTACCTTTTTCTGTGGGAGAGCGATGCCACATCCTCCTTGCCAAATAGAAAGTAACTTGGCAAATGATGTTAGTCCTGCATCTAATACTGTCACAAATACAGGTAAGTACATGTATGATCAATTCTGCGGATTGTTTAAAACTAAATAGATATAAATTAACTGGAGACTGCTAATAGACTTTACAATTTTTTACTAGTTCTAATTGCTACTAAATTGTCAGACCAGTCCGTATAACCCATAGACAACTTGCACGCGATTATAAAAAACAACAGCAACATTCAAACAGAAGCAAGAACATTTACATAATATAAATTATAAGATGTGTTTAAATAAAACGCAACTTTTAGCTTTTTATGTGCATTCCAAGGCCGCGATGATTTCCATGCGAATACCATAGACGTTTTATTTTTGTTTCAAGATTTAATAACTCTTTAAATTTCAATAATATAATTAAAAACATGCCTGTCTAAAGAATAAGAAGTAAAAGTTACGTTGCTAATTGATTTTTTTTTTTTTGCAGAGAGCTTGGAAGAGGAGAACAATTACACGAGATCACGGTTGTGGTGTCGCAAGTGTCAGAGACGTCATTGTAATATAGTTATTATACCATGCGGACATATAGTTGTCTGTGATAATTGTATTACAAACACAACAGAATGCCCGAAATGTAAAAAAATGGTCGAACAAGCACATAGAATCAATCCTTCTGAGTGATTAATAACAAATCATATGAACGACTATACTATAAACAGTCTTTATTTTGGGTTTGTGATAAATAGAATATTATATCAGTGTAGGTGCAATACTAAATATTTTGAACTCGTTGGATAAAATAAAAGCATGCTCGCCAGAGGCTCCCATAACATTTTATTCAACTTTTGCAATAAATTTTGTATTGAATCGACACTCATTCAATATCCCGTAAGGGAAGTAACTCTTCACTGACTTTTATCGCTTAAATGAAAGGGCTCTATTGATTGCCCTGTCTGATTGATGAAGTGTGTAAGAATTTGTTTTGTTAAGTTCATATTTAAAGTGAAAATGTACACATCAGTCCAAATTACACAAATTATGTTGCTCAGCTAGCAATTTTCCAGGTGACTGTTTACATACTTACACAATTATGTAACTTTTCTTGTGTGACTTTGTATTTAAATATTTTGTATATCTTTATTATAAAGTGTTTCATTATATACTTATAAATGAACTATTGAGAAATATTGATGAATGAAAATATGTATTTTCATTCCCCGTATTTTCACTGTAAAAATTATTTTTCACTACAGTGAAACATTTTTTCACTGGCGTCTTGTCGGACTACTTTCTTTTAAATTCTACCAGTACGAAAAACTTTCAAATTATATTTATATCTATGCATTTACTTTGTACACGTTTTGATTAAAAGCATGCGAATACCGAACGTTTATAGCTACAATGTGTTACATCATCTGTATTAATATAGAATGTAAATTATCAAACTATAAATTATGGAACGGAGGATCCAGTATTTAACATTTTGTGATAACTTGTATTGTGCTGTTGATGCTTTAGTTTTCCCCTCTTCTTATATTTATTTTTGTTATTGAGATAAATAATTACTTTTTTATTCTTATTTTTTCCGTAGGAATGTCAGTTAAAATAAGATGTATTTTAGTTTCCATCTAAACTATGTATGTAACTTTCTTGAAGTAAAAATTTAATAATGATTATTATTACCTGTATTAATTTTATCAGAACAAATTCAATATGACTTCAACATAACAGTTCCTCGTGATTGCACAAATATACAGCATATATTCAATACAGCGAGAGTAAAAATATAAGCATACAGATTTAAGGTTTGGTATTATCATTAAAATACAGTATTCATCTTTTTCTTTCTGAAACTAAATGGTTTATTAAAAAGTATTGCTAATCTATTCAAAGTATTATTTTTTTGTATAACATGTATTTAACAGATCGATATATGATGCCAATAGTAATAACGTGGTATTTTTCAAGTCAGACCAAATAGGACAAAATAAAACAAAATGGTATTCATCTTCAATATCGTTAACGTTGTAAAATGTATATTTTATTGCCGATCTCAAAATGTTTTTATGTCTGCCAGTCTCTATATTTAAACGGTGCGAAGACAATCTTAGTTTAGCTATTGTATTTCTCAAATTCGCGCAATGCATATTTCAAAATTAATTTTAAGTTCTTTAAATTAAGATATTGAGCTTTCATTATTGACTGTTTGAGCCAGCTATGATATAAATATCAAATAAGTTTGTTCTAAATATTGGAATAAAAATATTAACATTATTACAAATTCAGGAAATATCAAATTATCAACATATAAAACATTCCTAAGTTATCATTGAACAGCAATCGCAACTACTCGGCCCTTTCCGTCGGTCTTCGGATAAGGACCTCGAACACAATAGTATGAATACACAGAACGGATGCGGTATTTCGGTCTAACCTACGCCAAGAAACTAAACATGTAAACAAATAGTAATTTAATACTGGGAGTTGTTGACAAGTTTATTTCCAATATCTGTAGTAAAAGCCTACCTAAAATAAGTGAATTCATAGGTACAAAATCAAACAATACATTATTTATATATTTATTATTATGGTTGTAGAAACCGAAAGTACAAAAAACCAACCTGTTGACATTCGGATTCGGATTTGTTTAAAATTGAACATCAGTGGGCATATTTAAATTACAAATTCTTGTCAGACATATTTTCAAGCATAAGAGTACCGGAACAGACATTAGATGTCAAATATATACATTCGTTTTGAATTATCTCTGTTTATCTCTTATCAAATGAAGATTTGTTAAGTTTTATTTAAATTGAATAAATTGCTTTATTATTAAGTTGTGATTACTTAAGCATATTTTAAAGACATTTATACAGAGCATGTAAATATTTTTAGATGCATGTTTGTTTATTTAATTGTTATGTATATATACGTGAGTATATGATTGTTGTTCTTAACCATTTTTACATGTATAATATTTGTTTTTCCTGCCTTTTTTTGCTTTTACAAATGCTACTATCTAATGTTTTGTAAAATGGTTGATATCCTTATTTATATCATACCACATTCTGTATAGAACAAGTTAAATATCGTATGATAAACAATTGCTTAGTCTTTTTCATGTAACACTTGGAACTTTGTTCTCTTGTATTTAGATTGTTATAATTGCAAACCGTTGTTGACGCTAATTTTGATTTTTAACGCATTTTGTCTAACATATTTTTGGTTCTCTTGTTGCTGTTGTTTTTTTTTTCATTTGCAATGCTTGAATTTAAATTATCACAATTGGTTGAATGTTAAAGGAACTCCACTGAGGTTTATAAGCCTGAAAACATAAAATCTTAATTTTTCACGTAGATAAACATGAGCACTTAAAACAGAAATATAAATAAGATATAATTAAGAAATATATAAGAAATATTTTTAAAAATCGTATGTCTGTGCTATTTTCAGTCCGTTTGAGTGAAAAGCGTTTAAACACTTTTCAATTTTGGGTCATTTTTCACTATTATAATAATCATTATGGAAACACGGAGCGAGCTTATGATCTGAAATTTTGCACATAAGTTATTGGTATAAATCTAAATCAAATGGAGTAATTATCTATAAAAAAACAATTTCCAGTCCCGTCATGTCAAAAAACCTCAGTCGAGTCCCTTTAAGGCAGCGTTCGGCTTTTCTCAAATGTTCTGTTCTTTTTGTTGTTGTTGTTGTTGTTGTTGTTTTTTTTTGCTTATTTTTTGCTGACTAAAACCGTCATTTACAAAGATCGTCTTTACAATTTAATGTTGTTGTTTTTGGTAATTGTTGTGAAATGTGATCGTTTTATTAATGTTATACATGTTTAACATACTAATGTATTACATACTTATAAATTTAAAAAAAATGAGATACATTGATGCAATAAAATGTATTTTTTCATTTTCTTTGGGTTTTTTTTAACTGGTGGATATTTTTGGTAAATGTTGACATTACGTAACCTTAAATGACATTATGAAGCCAAATTTTTTATAATGTTTGTAACCGCCACGTGCTCACACCTGACATTTTGCCTCAATTTTGACATGACCACAATTGAAATTTTAGATTTTATTTAGGCAATGGTACGAACCACCTGTAGTCTATCTGCAACTGTTGGAACTAGTTCTGCATCAATAATGGCAAAATTTACCTCAAATTCACATTAGACGCTAAAATACTGATACAATTGTATAGTATGAGGAGAAGGGTTGAGGCCATCATCCGGGCAAAAGTTTGGCTACATAATGTAATTTTAGGTTTCATAATCGACAACATTTACCAAAAAGATCCACCAGTAAATGTTTTGTAAACGCTCCACACCATACTTATAAACACTTACATTTTTGGTAAAAACAACACATTTGCGTTGTCGATGATCATGTTAAGCATTAACTCGTAAATTTACTGGTTTATGATTACTAAATTGGAATCGTTTCTTATCACATTACTTTTTCTTAGCTCAATAAATAGAGAATAACATGCTACTGTCTTTTGATATCAATTTTATCAGGCGAGGCTGATATGGGCTAGAAAGGGCGAGGCTTGCCGAGCCCTTTCTGCCCATATCAGCCGAGCCTGATAAAATTGATATCAAAAGACAGTAGCATGTTTTTCTATTTATCATGTAACACATAAAAACTGTCAAATTACAAAATAATCTACTTTTAAACAGCAGATTTCGTAAAAAAAGGGGATTTTTGTTCAAAGAAATAATTCTTGACAACAAATTCCTCCGCCCCTGAAACTTAGAGATTTCCTTTTTGCAATCGGTGCGACGGGATCCTTGCAAAGGTATGGCACCACTAAAATATCCGATTTCTAGTCATTTCGGCACCTAGACATTTCATACCCAATTAAATGAGCCCTTTACCACATCGGACCACTTAAACTTATTATAAAATTTTCTATCATAACTGTACTCGTTAACTCTAAAAATAAGTGGATAGTGTCATAATACAATATGACAAATATATGATAATAACAAATCATAACTATTAACTTAATGGAAGATATATTTTGTATTATACAATAAAGATTGTACATACTGTTCGATGACTTTGTTCCATTAATCATTTAAGAGTTATGTTATGTACTATAATTTATCTATAGTTCCTTATCTATCTCAAAATTGTTATAATGGTATTAATTTCGAAGTAATTAAATCGTACCTGTGCAATCACAACATGATTGAATAGCACCTTAAAATTTTTTTATTATGTTATTGGCTTGCAGCCACGGCTGCAAGCCATTTCATTTGGAAAACCTGTTCCGGTTAGGTGGTTTTCTGCTTACATTTATAAGTGCATGATTGAACGGGAAACCAGCTGAAATTGTGCCAATCGCAACTTTTCGGCCTTTTCCGTCACTCTTCGGATTAATGATAATAGCCGATGTACTTCCGATTGCAATCGTGACAATTCGGGCGATTCTGTCATACTGCGGAATCAGACGAAGTAATATTACGGAAATCTAAGCTATTTTAGTTACTTCGGTAATCCCAGTTTGTTTATATAAATAGGATTCGTATTTTTACTTGATTTATTGATTTAAACCGTAATAAATTATAAACGAAATTGTTCCGTTTCAATTCTTTTTCAAGACGCAAAAGTTAGTTTCTTTTATAATTGTTTCTTGTCTGTATTAGTTTTACACAATAGAGGATGTTGACTGTAGTAGTATTCCGTCTTCAAAGGGTGGTCCAAATCACACAGTGCATGATCGACTTATATTTAGATCTACTGAACTTGGTGAGGTAATCTAAAAATAGCCCATGCATATCATTAACCTTACCACGTGATGATTTATAGATAGCGCAATGAGCGCATCGTATCTGGGAACATGCTTATTAATTAAATGAAATGTGCACACTTGTTTCCTTTCAGTATGATAG
>NW_026853503.1:0-95046 GCF_026571515.1 Ruditapes philippinarum | reverse complement strand
TCTTCTTTTAAAGAACCCAAAAAGCTAGAGCTTAGATATTTAGCATGAACATCTTCTAGTGAGTGTCTACCAAGTTTGTTCAAATTAAAGCCCTGGGGTCAAAAATTGGCCCGCCCCAGGGGTCATTGATTTTCCCTATATGCATATAGTAAAAACTTAAAAGATCTTCTTTTAAAGAACTCAAAGAGCTAGAGCGAAGATATTTAGCATGAAACATGTTCTAATGGGTGTCTACCAAGTTTGTTCAAATAAAAGCCCTTGGGTCAAAATTGGCCCCGCCCCGGGGGTCATTGATTTTCCTTATATGTGTATAGCAAAAACTTTAAAAAAATCTTCTTTGAAAAGAACTCAAATAGCTAGAGTTTAGATATTAAGCGTGAAACATCTTCTAGTGAGTGTCTACAAAGTTTGTTCAAATAAAAGCTCTGGGGTCAAAATTGGCCCCGCTCCGGGGGTCTTTAATTTTCCTTATATGTGTATAGCAAAAATTTAAAAATCTTCTTTGATAAAACCCAACTAGCTACAGTTTAGATATTAAGCACGAAACATCTTCTAGTAAGTGTCTACAAAGTTTGTTCAAATAAAAGCCCTGGGTCAAAACTGGCCCCGCCCCAGGGGTATCATTGTTTTTAACTATATGTGTAAACATCTTCTTTAAAAAAAACCAATGAGCTAGAACTTTGATGTTAAGCATGAAACATCTTCTTATAGTTGTCTACCAAGTTTGTACAAATAAAAGCCCTTGGGTTAAAATTGGCCCTGCCGGGGTTTTTCATTATATGTGTGAAGTAAAAATTTAACATCATGAAACATCTTCTAATGGGTGTCTTCCAAGTTTGTTCAAATAAAAGCCCTGGTGTTTAAACTGGCCTCGCTCCGGGGGCCTATATACAGGTGAGCGACCTCAGGGCCATCATGGCCCTCTTGTTTTACAGTGTAGTAGAATTCTTATCCCTCCATAATTCTTAGTTTACCTGAGTACCAACGGTTCAGGGAAAGCTATAAGTATGGGATGCTCCATCATTGTTTCCCTTCCATCAACATTCATCTTCTCTGAAACTACATGTATACTGGCCAGATTTACTTCAGATTTGGTGTCTAACATCCAGTTTTCAAATATATATATGTCAAAGTTTTTGTATGTGTGATTTTAAAGGCGTTCAAAAGTGGGTCATATCCTTTTCGAATTTTGCTAAATCATGTCAAGAGATGTTCAGTAAGTTTTTTTTCTCAGGAGCATTCAAGTGCGGGTTATCTCCCATTCGTTCTGGTTTTGCTTCAAAAAATTTATCAAAATATCAACAACAAAAAATCTTAAGAGGAAAATTTTTTCATTAACAAAGGTGATCATGAAATTATTTTTTTTATTATGATAAACTCATGAGCAAGACACAATTATATGTAACACGCCTTTATTCGTACAACATGATACAGTGTGTACATGATTTAGAGGACTCGATAATTATCATAATCTCAAATCCAAAAGAAATGGTAGTATTTAAGGTAAATTCTGTTATCATATAATGTACAAGCCGGTATGGGTACGTACTTCGTCATGTATATAAACATTATCTTATATGTGATAAAATTTGAATTGAGGATTGGATAGGGGGTCACTTTTGTGCAAAACATATATTTCCTTTTCACTTTTACCCCTTAACATTAAATCTACATTTTAATCAGAAACAGAAAAATATCGTCATATTTTCATACCCTGCCATTGCTATTTAAAAATATGGAAAAATGAATAATCCGTTAAAAACAATATAAATATTTGTATTTATTTACTTTGGTTCAACCTGGCCTCACAAATGATTAAAGAAAATTGTACTGGATTTAAGTTTGTCGCGGTCAAAATGCTGTAACTGGTATTTCGCATGTATATTATATATCATTATGTAATGAGAAACTACCATTACTGTTTATGGTGAAAACAAATACATCTTTATTCTCTATATGATGGAATTAAAATGTAAAGATCTGATCTATGTAATAGGAATTATAGCATGTGGTGAGTATATACCGAAAGTTTTGTTGTAACACACGGGTATATTGCGTAAATAGTTTTAACAAAGTTGTATTGAAACTGTTCTAGTATTTTGTTTTGTTTTGCTACATTACATTATGTATTTGATCAAGCATTGTACATTTATTCCTCGATTTTTGACAACCTTGAGTAATCAACAAGAGCTGTCCGTAAGACATCACGCTGCTTGACAATTAGAAAGGGGCATAACTCCATCGGTTAAAAGGGTAACTCAGAGTTATTGGACCTGTTCTTATCATGTTAGATAATCATGGAGAATAAGTATGTGAAGCTTTATGATTGTTTCAAATACCATCTGGTATTTAACTGCACAGCCCTCGTGATATAATTCCTCGCATCCGAACTCCAAACAGTGATTTTATTGAGCGATAAAATCACTGTTTGGGATATATTATTTCTGAAATATGGCATTAAAGCTAACGCGATTTTAAAGTATCAACATATGTATGGTAGATTCTTATGGAAGCGTCCTAGTGCCAAACCTGAAATGTTTTTATGTCATAATTAGTAGATAGTATGTGCTAATTAGTAGAAAGTAAGTGCTAATTAGTAGAAAGTTAGTGCTAATTAGTAGATAGTAAGTGCTAATTAGTAGATGCTAAGTCATAATTAGTAGACAGTAAATACTTCAATTCAATTCAATTCAATTCAATATTTATTTGGCATAAACATATACAATGTTCATCGCCAATACACAACTGTATGGCGGATATAATGTACAATTGAGAAAAGTATGTTATTATAAAGTTACAGCTGTAGATAATACATACATTTAATAATTGATTAGTCAATAAATGACATTAGTCTTATTTAATTCTTTTGTATTATTTTACAATATCAACACAATGCAGGAAGTTGTTAACAAGGTATAACAATAATTACAAAACTCATTTTAAAAAATGGTGAAAAAATGCAATATGGTCATTACATATTTCTTTTAAACATTAGCTAAATATATATATCTTGAGGTTTTGTTTAAAATGCTACTCTGAGTACTAGATAATAAAGTTTTAAATTTGTTCAAATTAGGCCAATGACAATAATATTTCGGCAAACATGCGTTTCTTATTTCTCTATAAAAAGGGCAAACTAGTAAAAAATGATATTCGTTTTCAATACTACTCATATTACATTTTGTACATATTCTAAGTCTTCTGTCAATATTTCTATGCCTTCCCTCTTCAATAAGTAGATTGTGAGCGGAACATCTTAGCCTAGAAATGCAATTCTGTTGATTTGTATTAGTGATACTTGAAAATAATTCTCTGTACAAAAATCTGTTTTTATTAAACAATATGTTTCTAGTTTTGGTGAGTTACGAAGTTCAGAATAAAACTGTTGAATATACTGATCATAGATTGATCTAATAACACATTGAATCTGTAAATTTGTTACAAATGAATTATTCCATAGGTAGGAAAAACCTGTTTCATCTAGAATGTTTCTTAACATTTTTTAGACCATTTATTTTTACTGGATTACCATTAAAATCATGTTTCATAAATACTTTATACATAGAGAATCTGTGTTTGACATTATCTTAAACCAAATATTAATCATTCTTATCTTACGCATAAAATATAGTGGAAGTCTTCCAAATTCACCATATAATGTAACATTTGATGTTTGTGTTCGTACTTGTAAAGTTTGTTTTAAAAATTTCATGTGAACCTTTTCAATATCTGGTGCCTTATGAAAACCCACACTTCACAACCATAATTCAAAAAGAGCAAACCATCAATCAAAGAGTTTTAATCTTTCAGAAATATTAAAAGATACAACATCGAATAATGAATTTAAGAGAATACAATGCTCTTTGTGCTTGTGTGATAATGATTTCTGAGCTTGATAAAACATCCGTTAGAAGATAACGTTACACCTAAATATGTAAAAGTACGTACAATATTGAGCTTACAATTGTTATAAAATACTCAAATGTTCTGGATAATTTCCCTTTTTATAAAACCATTTAGAACATGTTTTATCAATGTTAAACGTTATACCCCATTTGTACAATACACAACTAAATTATTTAACAATTTTGAAAGCCCTTCGGAAGAATATGACATTAACAACAGTGTCGTCCGCAAAAAGTAATAAGAAAATTTCAGTTCCTCTAAAAACAAAACGAATCTATTGTGTCATCAAGAATACATTGATAACATATCATTTATGAAAAACAGAAAATAATAAAGGCGATAAAGGCTCGCCTTGTTTAACATCTTTTACACTATCAAAACTTTCAGAACACATACCATTTAACACGTACACAAATTTTCACATTTTCATACATTTTTTTTTTTGGCAACATTTTAACAAATTTTGTCGAAGCACCTGATTCTAATAACTTTACCATAAACCTTTCTATATACAACATCGAAAGCTTTCTTAAAAATCAACAAAAGTGCACAGTATAACTTTCTTTTTTCGAGGGAGATAACTCTATCTATAATCGAAGTTAGAACAAAAATGCAATCAATTGTGCTTTTGTTTTTTCTAAAAACCATATTGAAATCAGATATAATTCATTTGATTCTGCCCATGAGCGAAGCCTTGTATCTAGCAAAACTGAAAATATTTTTGAGAAAATACTAGTGAGAGTAATACCTCTATAATTGTTAACATCTTTTTGATCACCTTTTTTTGGAACAGGGACAAATCACGCCCTTTGCCCCAACTAACTGGATATATACAATTTACATACATATGATTAAAAAGTTTACATAATAATGGGGCTAACAAATCTTTACTGTCAATAAACATTTCAGGAATTAAACAATCAATACCCCCGCTTTTCCGCCCGCTTTAATGTCGACATTGCTTTAAGAAACTTCTTCTATAGTAAAAATGATTTATCGAGCAGCTCTACATTAGTTACGTTGCTATTATTAGACAAAATATTTCTCAACATCATTTTTCGAAAAATCTAAATCATCCGAAAAAAGTCTTTAAAATGATTAAAAAAATCCTCAGAACACTTATATTATTGTTTTTTGATTTTTTTAGCTTTTAAATTATTTACTTCTTTTCCAAAACTGCTGTGGTTGTGTGGAAGCTAATTTATGCAAATTATTTTTTTGATTTGCTTAAATTTCGTTTTACCTTACGTTTGGTGTAACGGTAAATGGTCTTTTTTCAAGAAGAATGTTACTGTTATTAGTAGATCTATTGCTTTTGTATAACTTCGTGGCTGAACGAAATTCACTTCTAGCGTCTCGCATTCTTGCGTAAACCACGGGGCTTTAATTTGCGTTTACGATTGAGAATTTGACACATTTACTGACCTACGAAACGCTATATGCACATTGTAAAGGATATCTGCAAATTGATCTACTCCAGAATTTATGTCTGTATTTGGAAAAAAATAATATTATCAACAATACTTTCTAGGTTATTTTTTTCTAGGTCAATTAAATTTTTATACTCTAAACATTTTGCATTACTCCACACGATTTTGTCAACAAAAGGTGTCCTTACCTAAGGACTTTTCACAATGATTTTTTATACACAAATTTATCTGTTATAGGTGCATGGTGAGAACATGATTCATGTCATGAACAATAAAATCTTCAATGTAATGAAAAAAAGTCACATGACATTAAAACATAATCAATTAGGCTATACCCAACGTTTGACATAAACGTATAACTGCCTACACCCGCATCATCACCAATACGGCCGTTAACGATTTTTAAGTCACTACATAATTATACTTACTAATTAGGAGATAGTAAGTGCTAATTAGTATATACTAAGTCATAATTAGTATATAGTAAGTACTAATTAGTAGATACTAAGTCATAATTAGTAGATAGTAAGTGCTAATTATTAGATAGTAAGTGCTAATTAGTAGATACTAAGTCATAATTAGTATATAGTAAGTACTAATTAATAGATACTATGTCATAATTAGTATATAGTAAGTACTAATTAGTAGATAATAAGTCATAATTAGTAGATAGTAAGTACTAATTAGAACATAATAAGTCATAATTAGTAGATAGTAAGTACTAATTAATAGAAACTATGTCATAATTAGTATATAGTAAGTACTAATTAGTAGATAATAAGTCATAATTAGTAGATAGTAAGTACTAATTAGAACATAATAAGTCATAATTAGTAGATAGTAAGTACTAATTAGTACATACTTTCGCTATCAAATAGTCACAACTCAGTATCTACTAATTAGCACTTACTATCTACTATATATGATTTAGTATCTACTAATTATGACTTAGTTTCTACTAATTATGACTTAGTATCTACTAATTACGACTTATTATCTACTAATTAGCACTTACTATCTACTATTTATGACTTAGTATCTACTAATTATGACTTAGCATTTACTTATTAGTACTAACTATCTAATAATTATTACTAAATATGTACTAATTAGTACTTACTATCTACTAATTATAACTTACTATCTAATAATTAGTACTTACTATCAACTAATTATGACTTAGTATCTACTAATTATAACTTACTATCTACTAATTAGCACTTACTATCTACTAATTAGTACTTACTATTTACTAATTATCACTTACTATCTAATAATTAGTACTTACTATCTACTAATTATGACTTAGTATCTACTAATTAGCACTTACTATCTACTATTTATGACTTAGTATCTACTAATTATGACTTAGCATTTACTTATTAGTACTAACTATCTAATAATTATTACTAAATATGTACTAATTAGTACTTACTATCTACTAATTATAACTTACTATCTAATAATTATACTTACTATCAACTAATTATGACTTAGTATCTACTAATTATAACTTACTATCTACTAATTAGCACTTACTATCTACTAATTAGTACTTACTATTTACTAATTATCACTTACTATCTAATAATTAGTACTTACTATCTACTAATTATGACTTAGTATCGACTAATTATAACTTACTATCTACTAATTAGCACTTACTATCTAATAATTAGTACTTACTATCTACTAATTATGACTTAGTATCTACTAATTAAGAGATAAAAAATATTTCAGGTTTGGCACTACGACGCTTCCATAGATTCTGCTAAAAATAAGGCATGTTGTGTAGAAAGTTTTTACGAAATACAGAATCACTCTACGATTACATTTAAAAACCCCAAACGTGTCACCTTTATAATAGACAGAGGTCACATATGTTGCTGGTACCAGGTTAATGTATTACCATTACTGTATACCACGACGTACGCATGAAATATTAGGCTTTGCTATCTTATTCTTCTTAAAATCTAAGGTCCTACTTTTTAAGCTAGCTCATATATGTTTTAGTTATTTTACGATTAGCCTCTCAGTTAGGTTTAACAATGATGATGATATTTAAGAATTGGATGTTCTTGCACGTGCTAGAACAAGATATTTAGATCTTAAGATACATTTTGATTCCAGTTTGAGATTAAATTAATTGAGCCGTGTCACGACAAAACCAGTCTGATCAGGATCCATGCTGTTCGCTTACCAACCCTATTACAAGTAGAGAAACTGATAGCGGACAGCATGGATCCTGATCAGACTGCGCGGATGCGCAGGCTGGTCTGGATCGATGCTGGTCGCAAACGCATTATGTTGGTTTTGTCGTGACACGGCTCAATTAATATTTAGCTAATAGTAATGATTACTGTAAGCTCATCTATACCATTTCTGGACTAACCAGTACTCGACTGATTCCCGTAATTAAGGACGTTAATTTGTGCACTTAACTCTAAAGTCGTTGCCAACGCTATATAGCTAGTCCAGCCAATACTTCCATGCAGTTTGACAAAAATAAAGATTGTTTTGGTAGTTCATTTTTTGTATTTTGATAATAATACCTCTTAAATTTTTAAAGGGCTATTCAAAATTGTAAACAAGACAAATCCATTATTATTATTATATCATAATTTAAGCAGGTTAAAGGTGAAAACCAGATGCCATCAAGCAGCAAATATCGGCATAGATTTTATTTCAAATCAGAAGCCTCTAATTATTATTATCATATTTGTACCTCTATCACTGTGTATATAGATGAAAGGACATTAGGAAAAATTATCTGTAAAACAAGATATAACATTGTGAAAACTGACCTTACATTTAAATGGGTAAAGTTTAATCTTTATCACATATAGCATGCAAGAGCAATTGATTAAGTAAATATTTATTTGAGCGTTGAATGTTATTCTAAATTCGGAACACCTCGTCGATAACCCGACATGTGACAAAAAATCTATATTATTAAGAATCTGCGCAACATTAAACAGGAAGAAAGTATGGCATTGAAGCTTCATGGCTGACAAGTTCCATGGCTTTTAAGCGTCATGGCTTACACGCTTCATGGTTCACAAGTTTCGTGGCTTACAAGTTAAAGGGCTTTCAAAGTTCAAGACTTACAAGGTTCGTGGCTTACAAGCTTCGTGGCTTACAAGTTTAACGGCTTACAAGCTTCGTGGCTTACAAGTTTAACGGCTTACAAGTTTCAAGACTTACAAGGTTCGTGGCTTACAAGGTTCATGGCTTACAAGCTTCGTAGCTTACAATTTAATGGCTTACAAGTTTCAGGACTTACAGGTTCGTGGCTTACAAGCTTAATGGCTTACAAGTTTAACGACTTACAAGTTTCAAGACTTACAAGGTTCGTGGCTTACAAGCTTCATGGCTTACACGCTTCATGGCTTACAAGCTTCATGGCTAACATGTTTAATGGCTTACAAGTTTCAAGACTTACAAGGTTCGTGGCTTACAAGCTTCATGGCTTACCAGTTTAACGGCTTACACGTTTCAAGACTTACAAGGTTCGTGGCTTACAAGCTTCGTGGCTTACAAGTTTAACGGCTTACAAGTTTCAAGACTTACAAGGTTCGTGGCTTACAAGCTTCGTGGCTTACAATTTAATGGCTTACAAGTTTCAGGACTTACAGGTTCGTGGCTTACAAAGTTCGTGGCTTACAAGCTTCGTGGCTTACAATTTAATGGCTTACAAGTTTCAAGACTTACAAGGTTCGTGGCTTACAAGCTTCGTGGCTTACAATTTAATGGCTTACAAGTTTCAAGACTTACAAGGTTCGTGGCTTACAAGGTTCATGGCTTACAAGCTTCGTGGCTTACAATTTAATGGCTTACAAGTTTCAGGACTTGCAGGTTCGTGGCTTACAAGCTCCATGGCTTATACAAGCTTCAGTCCCATAGGCAAGAAAAAGCATTCGTTACTAAATTTGGAACATCGCTGGTGATTTAGGGTATCATTTGGTCTCAAAGTATACATCCTGTAGTTATAATGAAACCGCATTATTCATTGCAAAAAAAGAGTGTCAATCATTCAAATACAATATACCTTGTAACTTCACGCATACATACATGTACGAGTATATATAGGAATGCATTTATATATAGAGGAAAATGGCTCTTTCAAAAGTCCAAACAAATATACTGCATCATTTTAATTTATATGAAATAATGAAATGAAATAAAACATAATCAAGAGATAACATTTTGGAACAAATAAATGATAAAGTAACTAAATAAAAATGACAATTGCAATTATAATAGTGTTTAACACATACGTACATATAAATACATTTATCTAACTACAATTACACACTTTTAACAGTTCATTTTCGAAAGTTCTATTATTTCTGTTTCTCCCCTTGACTTTGCACGTTGCCCATCTGTTACTATGACAACAGTTTTCGTAGTTCCCCACTTTGATCCAAAGCTTGAACCTCTGATCCGCCGCCAACAAATTTGCCGTTAATGAAAATCCGGGGCACCTGTGTTTAAAAATAGATTTTAACGTACAATCAATAAGTGTTCTAATCCTAACCTTTACAAGTACATAATCCGATTACAATATTTATAACCTTCTACACTTGTATTTAAGATGTTATGTCAATAAATTCAGTATCAATTTTGTTAAAGTCGGTTATTTTAGTTTCGTCGTTACCACCGAACTAAATTAAGTTATCCAGCGTTGAAAGTGTCATGAAACACGAAATTGTAAAATTTAAAATAATCTAAATATAATATAATTTCATCAACAATTATGTCTGGTAGAAGATCACATGTAGTTGGTCAAAGCATGTTAATTTGCACAAAGGAATTGTAACATTTTCTTTATGTAAGTAATGTATATGAAATGTACAATCTTACAAATACAAATGAGACACGTCACGACAAAACCAACATAATGGGTTTGCGACCAGCATGGATCCAGACCAGCCTGCGCATCCGCGCAGTCTGATCAGGATCCATGCTGTTCGCTTACAAACCCTATAACAAGTAGAGAAACTGATAGCGAACAGCATGGATCCTGATCAGACTGCGCGGATGCGCAGGCTGGTCTGGATCCATATTCTGGTCGCAAACCCATTATGTTGGTTTTGTCGTGACACGGCTCAAATGTACATTTGGTTTGACACACCAGAATTAATATTCATATTCACGCATAATGCAACAAGTAAATTTAATTTCTGAACCGTCTTATTTAAGTTTTCGACTATCCATGCATTTTCTAAAGCCATAAATGAAGTGATATGCAGAATAATAAATACATTGATATGCAGAACAATTTACGTTTTTAAAGTCAGCGTGATACCTCTTACAAAAATACTAATAAAAAAATACAACGTCTAAAAACAGGCTTCGAACCAACATAAGGAAATAAAGGAAAGCGGCTACACTCACAGTTTGGCCTCCAGTAATGCTACCAAGTACACTCTGTATTTCTCCACAATTACTTTCATTTTCAATCTCCCATACTTCATAATCATCTGAATTTAACTCCTTTCCCAAGTAAGCCTCGATTGTTTTCTTTCCAAGCTTGCAGTATGGACAATACGATTTTGAAAACACCATCACTTTCTTCCCAGCGATTTTACCTTCAACGATTGCCTTTGTGTTCGCCATTTTTTGTCAGTTTTTTCCAGTCTCGATAATCTAATGTTAACTAAATTCCTCTAATATCGTGGTCAGTTAAACGGTTCAATAATCAGAACTTAATCTACGCTGGACACCTATAGTGGCTTGTGTTTATGGAACGTCTAATGTGTATTTACTTAAACTACTTGAACTACTCTACAGTTGTCACTGTTGTACAGCGTTCATCGGAAATAGCCTCTCAAAACATCGAAAACAAAGTAAAAATGTGTACGTGTTAATGTTTTATATTATTTCCCTATCATAATTTAATCGATTTTTCCAAACCAAACAATTTTGTGAAGCTGAATATGCAATTTTTCTGCAAATTGAATATTTTTTTGTTAAATTGGCGATAAATTCTAGCATATTTGTTGACATTTGCGAACGATGTCGATATTTAACACTAAATCAAGCCCAAAACGCATTTTCTTTGTCAAAATACGTCTTTGGTACAAAATAAAGACTTCCCTCTACTTGTATTTGAGCGACCACCCATCAACTCGAGCTGCTTTTGAAAAACAGTCTTGCCTAGCACGGTTGTGTACGTGGTGTAGATGGAAATCTGCTAGCGAGTGTACGGGTTGTAGTAGGTAAATGAATGAAAATGCATTTACGCTGATGAAGGAATAACAATCGATGTAGGGAGCAGGGATCGGAAAGTGAAAAAAATTAATATTTTTCAAAGGATAAAAAAGAAACATTAAATTAAATATACGTAAGCAAGTAAGCCGTTTTCATGCGCTAGCCAACTTTTTATATGAGACTTTGAGTTTATAGGAAAATATGAAACTCAGTAGACCTTATTATATTATACAGATTGGTAGAACTTTACAGTAGTTTTGTATAATTGGTCTTAAACAATGATAAGTATAGTCTAAGAGCTGTGCATGTCAGTACACTTCAATAAGAGCAATTTTGCTGGCGATTTGCCTTTATTTTCCAAATAAAAAGATATAATATACATTACAACAAATTACGTTTAAAAAGTTAAGAGTGTGAGATTCAGCAAATGATATTGAACAGATCCTTAGTTGGCCTGACTTCCTCCTATATCATTCTCCACAGATATCTTGAGATACTAACTCATAAGAATTTTAATTGGGCTTGATTTAGTTGTAAATATCAACATCATTTGCAAATGTCAACAAATAAGCAACAATTTATATATCGCCAATTTAACAAAAAGTATTCAGTTTGCAGAAAAAAGCAAATACTGCTCTAAAACCAGATATATTCAGCTTCACAAAAGTATTTTGTTTGGAAAAAATTGATTAAGTTATGATGGAGAAATAAGTTGAAACATTACCTCAAGTGAACTCGACGTTCACCTTTTTACTTTCGTTTGGGGCTATTTCCGGTGAACGCTGTACAACAGTGGTTATTTTTAATAGAATCTGAAATAAATAAATTGGAGAGATATTCAAACTGGGCTCCCTCTCTATATACGTACTTGCGCGTGTCTGAAAATTAAATAGTTTGCGCAGAAATTTATGCGCAGAAATTTATTATTTCACTCTTCGCTGTTTTAAAGTTACATAATGCTCATTATTTTCGCTGTGGTGTTGAGTTTAATTGACTAAATATTTAAAAAGATTGACTATTATAAAGGCGATTGAACAATAATGATTATGAAAAATGTCAAGGATAAATATGATAAATTGCCTGAAATATAAAAGGCTTGCTCCACTCTTTTAATCAAAGGGACCTTAACGTAACGAATATTCTGAAGGATATCTTTCGAATTTATTGTGATTCATGTGGGTTATTGATTATACACTTGGACTATTATCTACATTAAAATTGAAACTTAAAATGGAAAAATCTCAAGTTTTTTTTTTAACTTTGACCCTTTCACCCCACCATGACATAATGTCACTTTAAATTTAAAAGAGATATAACTAAATATAGGTAAAATAAAAAAAGAAATCGAGCATTATTTGCAAAGTCTTCGACTTAAAATACAAATGAATTAAATGATGGTGGGTTTCTATTAGATAACATCACTGTCTCATTAATTGCGTTCGGAAACATTATTGTAGCTACCGAGTGGAGAATTTTAAGGCTCCTTGAAAAAATATCGAATTTTGGCCACTCTGAAATTATTAATACTGCCAATGTGTAAAATTTAAATGTTCGTTATTTAAAAACATATTCGTTAAGCTGTTTGTGAATTTACATCCCATCGCACCCCCTTAATTGTTTTAATCTCAGCTCCGTTATTTAACTATTTATATAGATGCACGAGCTGGACTTCGTTTCGCAAAGAGATAGGTTCAAATATTTGAATTTATATCAGTTTGACGTTCCATAACTTACATCATAACTTGTTCTCTACCCCTGTTATCAGTTAATTTTCATGTTTATATAAGAGATTAGCTAAGATATACCTTACATGAGAAAATTCTGTTGAAAGTGTGCAAAAATCTTAAAAATTTGAAATTTCTGCCATGCAGTACAGTAACTAATATTAATTAAGTGTAGGCTCTTAAATAAAGATTTCATTTAAGGTTTTGAAGTGATACATCGCGAGTTCTTCCCCTTTGTTTGAAGAACTCCACTTGCATCAATAGCCTATAACAGACCCCAGTAAAAGGTCTGTTTAACATGACATGGTAAATTCTGTGCTACAGGGTAGTTTACATTCGTGAGGACTTTTCAGGATCAATAAAATTGCCTTTCCAGTTTCCTGGAATCCAATCCAAATGGCAATATTGTCTATTTTTTAAGGTGATTCCGCTTTGTGAGCCATGTTTGTGTGCACAGACACTTGTTTAGAAGCGAATATAAGGCATTTATAATGACATTACTCCAGTATATACTATAAATAACACGTTATAATGACATTACTCCAGTATATACTATAAATAACACGTTATTTATAGTATATACTGGAGTAATGTCATTATAAATGCCTTATATTCGCTTCTAAACAAGTGTCTGTGTATGTGTGTAGTAAAAACTTAACATCAAGAAACATCTTCTAATGGGTGTCTTCCAAGTTTGTTCAAATAAAAGCCCTGAGTTTAAACTGGCCTCGCTCCGGGGGCCTATATACAGGTGAGCGACCTCAGGGCCATCATGACCCTCATGTTGATTTTGAAAGAGTTTTTATGTGATTTCTGGAAATAATGGTTGAGCACTGGTCCGGTGTATCTCAGAAGAAAAATATCCAAAGAAAACATTTGTCATTCCGAATATTGATATATAAAAATTAAATTAGATCTACAAAATACAGATTTTTTTCTTTTTAAATAATGAATTAATATCAAATTTTCCAATAAATGTAATTTTAGCAAAAACTTTAAAAAAAATAATGAAAATGCGAAGTCTTTCAATGAAGGAGAGATATTTTGTCTGGTGTTTGGTTTCATTAGGGATAAATTATTAACACACAGGGATAACCAGGCTTCAGTCCAGAATTGATCTTGTAAAGGCAAGTTCCCCACTATAAAAACAGTCAAGCAACTAGTTCCAGGACAGGACCAGTTTCGGTTACTTCAATGCTGTTTTCATTGAAATATTTCTGACATTTGAATATTTTGTTGATAATATATTGCAATGTGTGTCTTACCATCTGTTGGCAGCTCATTTTCTTATGAATTGCCGGTTTTCTAAAAAAACAGCATTGAATGAGTTGGAACATAAACTAAAATAAAATAAACTTTTTTCATAAAAATTATAAACCTTGTGTGCGGAACCTGTGAAGCCAACTATTTATTATATTTGGCCCATTCCTAATCTAGCGCACCTAGAAGTATGACCTACTTAAGATAGAAATGTTATGTTCAGGGCAAAGTATTTATTTTCAATATAATATTAGTTATAAGAAGAATTTTGAACTAAGAAATAATTTTCTATTTTTCCTTTAAAAAGTATACGACAACAGGCGAGTACAGTAACACTGACTCTACATGATGATGTTGGGGATCTAGAATATTACAATTCATTGCAGAATATTCTTGAACAAGAACATTTCTCTAAATATAAACTTTTCTTAACTACATTATATAAAACAATTCTCTATACATTGTATAACTTTATCATGTGATGGAGAAATTTTGTAGATTTTTAACATTGGATTTAGGAGTCACTTGATTTAGGAGATTATTTATTACATGTATATACTAACCAATCAGAAAATATTTCCAAGACCATATGCTATTTTTAGCTTTCAGGCTTTAAATTTTGGATCTCTGCTGGAAAACAATATTGGACTAGCATACCCCCGACTGATGTATATTCGCGTATTTACTAACTATTATCACATTTTTGAGAAATAATGTGAAATAAAGATTTACACATAATGGTTAAGCACATGAATTAAACTGAAATGTCATATTATAAAGCATACTTATATGCCATATTTGCAGCGATCGATTTAAAAAGCAGGAAATTTTTTCAGTGTGTGTAAACTAATAGTGAAATTTTTTTTATTTATTGTAACAAGAACTGAAATAGATTAAACATCAAAATACTAAGAAAATAATAAGGATAACAGTCCCACCTCATACATGTGAACTTTTTTCAATGATGAAATGGGAGGTTTTATTTCAAAGGAGGGAGATTTTAGAATTTGCAATAAACAAAGATTAAGACGTTCTGACATCAAAAATAATGAGATTTCTTTAATTTGTGAAACTACCCCTTATTTCAAGAAAAATCATTGAAAATATGGCTGCAGAATGTGAGAGTCTCCTGCTAAAAGTGGAAGAGTTCACATGTATGCCACCTATTGTCAGATGACTTTCAATGTTCTTTAATGATGGGGGATTTCAATCCTGTAACATTTGAATTGGGAACAAATTCAACAATGTTGTAAATGTGAGAGTTTTTCCCGCAGTTTGTAATATGTATGACTCATATTAAGTCAGTATTTCATTCATTTTTCTTTCTCTTTTTTCCCCAAAGTGCCATATAATTTTATCCCAATTAAAGCCTGGGAATTTTCCTGGGGCTAACAAATTTCCCCCCCTAAAAGGTTAATAAAATTATATTTAATATAATAATTATATGAAAAGTAACTTGAATTTCGAGGGTTCAAAGGTAAAAGGTAATAACTTCCATTTTCAAGATTTCGAGAAAAACGCAAAAAACATATTTTTTTAATACAACTTTATTTTCCGTAATATTGTTATAACAATTTTGATTCTCCCATATTTGTTGACTACATTAGATCATATTTTGTTTAGTTTACATTGCTTGATGCTGATAAAACACTGTAATTATAGTTTGTTTTAAAGTTCTAAGATCAAAATAATATCATTTTACAGAAGTAAAAGGTAATAACTGTACTTAGATCCTGTCAAGACTACAAGTTTGAGCGGTAAAAGGTAATAACTGCACTTACGACCTTTTACTTCTGAAGGTTTAGCAATAAATGTTAGAGATAAACTGTGGTAAAAGGTTATAAGTGCAGTTATAGCCTTGTTCCTCTGAAAAATTTAGATGTTGCAGTAATTGTTACTGTTGCAAATTTATCAATTATGTCCTTACTTTGAAGAACCTTACGTAATGTAATTAACACAATGCATATTAATACTCGTACACAAAATTAACACTTTTCATTCGTAGAAATATGAAATATGTACCTGCTCAATATTTAGATTCTACAGAAATAAATTAATAACTAAAAAGTTTACGAAAATACGCACTAAAATCTAAGTTTACAAATTTCATTTATTTTGAATGTTCTCTGGTATATAATCGAACTGAAGTCAAACAGACCCCAGACATCAGCAATTAAGGATATTAGTGACCCATATCATAGTTAAGTAAATAAAGGCTACTGTTTCATGTCACAAAATGTGAATGTTTGTCATTAATTATTCTATGACCTCCACTCATCTTCTTCACTCTCACTAACAGAAGGCACTGAAAGTTTGTCTTTTATAGATTTGCTGCATAGCAATGACTCATAGTATGATTCGCACTCCTTCATAATTGTTCCAGAGGCAACAAGTGACATCAAATCAGCTTTTGCAGCAGATATTGGAAGCTTTTCTGTATAATATAGCATTTCGTGGAGCCTTAAGAGACTTTTCTTTGCTTCTGTTCTTCTTCTGCATTAACCTTACTGCCTTGAACTCACTAACCACAAAACCATAGCTCACAACAATACTGTATTTTTGTCTATATCTATCTCCAGTCATTACGTCATTTGATAACGTCACATGTTTAGCAGCAAAACAAAACTACATAAATTATAGATGTTATTTTATCGGGGAAAAAGAAGAATGAAACCATTTAATTATTCTAAAAACATTATTAAAAGCAGGATAAAACAAATACATGGTTGATGTCGGGCTGGAGAAGGTTTATCCGGTTCACTGCGAAAGTGAATCTTGGCTTGCTTAAGCTCGCCAAGATACACTTTCTAGCTCACCGGATAAGCCTTATCCATCCCTAAATCAAATATGTATTTTATATATATTCAGCCAATAAACACATTCACCATCAACATCGATTTTCATTGAGCCAAAGTTTTGTTCTTTGTACAACTTGTAATCTAGTATGTCATTGTATTTTATTAGAACGACAATATATGGTTGCTTCCGGCGTGCTTATGGTATAACTGTTTCCCACTGCGATGGAACATGAACTATTGTAAGGCTTTTTGCATGCTTGATAGATGCATGTATGGAATTTGCATTCCATTAATGAATGGCCAATTTCAAGAAATGTGTGGTTTTACCATTGATGTGAGGTATATCTTGGACACAGTGAACTAAGCAACTTGCAACAAACTGATTGAAATTCTGTCCTCCACATGCATTACTATATAATGTCACTTCTTTAATACCAGATGTCTTACTTGCAACAGAGGTTACATACAAAATTCTGGTACACAAAAGTTCCTACTTTGCACGAGCCTGGTTTCCCCATGTGTCTCATCCAACAGAGTCCCGTTACCATTTCCCAGTTCATAGAATGACAAATTGCAACAACACAGTTTTCATTTGTAACGAAGATCACCAATTAAACTGAGTGGTGTTTTCAAAATAGCCTGGATATCAAATGCCGACACAGAAAACTTTGGATCTTTCTTTGTGCGTTTTTAATAGGCTGATTTTTGCATTCTTGCACTGTTTTTTTTTCTTTTGGTCACTTATTGTACTTGATATTTTGCTTTTGTTGCCTCATCTAGTCTATCTTCTATTCTCAAAGTGTCATACAGATTGCAGAGTGGACATTGATCTTTCTTAGGACGAAAAAAAAAGTTATATTCTGTACTAAAAATGATTCTGTACACAGCCTCTGAAACACACTTTCTATTTTGTCCTTTGCATTTTTAGCTCGACTTTTCTATGAAAAGGGGAGCTATCCTACTCGCCCCGGCGTCGGCGTCGGCGTCGGCGTTGGCGTCACACCTTGGTTAAGTTTTTCGTACCACCCCACTTTATTTCAGAAGTATTACAAGTATGGCTTTGAAACTTACCATACTTGTTCACCATCATAACCTCCATCTACAGACAAGAGTACATAACTCTGTCAAGGTTTTTGACAGAATTATGGCCCTTTTTTGACTTAGAAAGTGTATTGAGCTTGGTTAAGTTTTTTGTACCACCTCACTTTATTTCAAACCATTGGAGGTATTGCTTTGAAACTGACCATACTTGTTTACCATCACGACCTTCATCAACAGACAAGAGGACATAACTCTGTCAAGGTTTTTGACAGAATTATGCCCCTTTTTGACTTAGAAAATACATTGAATATGGGTAAAATCCACTTATTGCCTTAACCCTTTGAGATATTGCTTTGAAACTTTTAATGCTATTTCACATCATTACCCCCATCTGTACGCAAGAGAAGGTAACTCTGTCAAGGATTTGTTTTAAAAATTAAGGCCTTTTATCGACTTAGAATCTTGGTTAAGTTTTTAGTACCAGTCCACTTTTTGACTGAACTGTTTGAGATATTAATTTGAAAGTTGGAATACTTGTTTACAATCATGATTCCCAAACATGTCCAGGAGAAGGTAATTCTGTCAAAGATTTTATTTGAATTAT
Organism: Ruditapes philippinarum; assembly: GCF_026571515.1. Classification (NCBI taxonomy): domain Eukaryota; kingdom Metazoa; phylum Mollusca; class Bivalvia; order Venerida; family Veneridae; genus Ruditapes; species Ruditapes philippinarum. The sequence continues at coordinate 76,070 of NW_026853503.1, read as the reverse complement.
GGCCCTTAACTGTCAATGTTTTGTATTATAGGCAAGCACTAAAAAACTTAAAAAATCTAAAAAAATTCATTCCTATCCACTTGTTCACTTTACCATAAATTATGTCATAATAAAATAATTCTTCACTAAATATCTTAATGCTCATGGCCATTGTTCACTTTAAAAATACAGAGATTCTTGTATTGCCTTTTACTGCAAAAACTTTTTTTATTGGCAAGCAATAAAAAAGTCGAGCGCGCTGTCTTACGGACAGCTCTTGTTCTACATACAGTGAGTATATTCGTTTTATATTTAAATCTTGCGTTAGATACTTCCTGTTGGGGTCTTCGTGTGTAGTGTGATTCAACAGTCGGAAAGCTTTCGTTGTGTTTCTTTACAAATGATCTGTGATATTCCGTGGTTTTATTTCCAGGCACAGCTTTCCCTATCTTGTCATTTCCAACATATAACCCTGCCACTTTGTGCTTAACTGCGTTTGCAACTGTTTTGGAACCGACAACGATAGTTTTTAGTAAAAAATTCAGGAAAGAAAGTGATCCCTCGGAAGCATTAATCACAAAAAAATTACATAAAAATTGCAGACTCGGTTTGATTGAGTCTGTACATGAGAGATAATGAATAAGTGCAACATCCCTCACGCCCTCTTTTCTACCTGTGTGAAAAACGAATTCGAAATAGGTCTTTGTTTTGTTCTCTGTTTAGATGCATTCTCTGGTTCTTTATTGGCAACATGGAAACAAATGAATTGCCTCTGACTTATGTAATCACCCATTGACCAGTATGTACTGAATATTTTCTGTCTTTCATATTCGGTTATATTCTCGTTGCATTTAATTCTAAAAGATAAATTTCGTGGGAAAAGAGATAACAGATAGTGCCTGTGAACTGTATGAATGCAGCATTATGTCAGGGGAAAAAGGTGATAAAATCAGTTAAAACCTTTTTCCACTACAGATTCTTCACAACATGTGAAACAACAAGTAAACAACAGGTAATAAGTACACTTAGAACCTTTTACCCCTAAATAATTTGTAGAAAAGAAGTTATTACAAAATACTTTTTATTTTTTGCCCTTATAAGGATTGAATATTTATATAATACTTTCGTCAGACATAAAGGACAATAAGTACATTATAAAAAACATAAAAAGTCAATTTCGGCGAAAGTGGCAGTTATAACCTTTTACCTTTGAACCCTCGATTTGCTGTACAAATATATACAGTAAAAACCCTCAATTAAGACCACCATCGGGACTGGACCAAAGTGGTCTTAATTACAGGGTGGTCTTAATTGTGAATATTCTTATCAATGCTTACACACTTTTTGACCATGGTCTATTTTAGTCAATTTGTATGAACAAACAATATACAGTTGACTCTCTGTAACTCGAAATCCAAAGTACTAGTATTACATAAAACGCAATGTGACCTTGGCCTTTATATTTCAGCTTTACCATGTATATATGGGGAGTGTGAACCTGGATGGTACGAGTATTATGACAACTGTTACTATGTCTCCGTTGATAGATATAATCATCGTGATCTAGAACATGCCTGTACTTCTAGAAATGCTACGTTATGGATATGGCATTCAACTGACGAATTAGTAAGTTAAATGAGTGACGCCATGACAAAATCAACATAATGCGTTTGTGACCAAAATAGATCCAGATCAGCCTGCGCATCCATGCAGTCTGATCAGGATCCATGCTGTTTGCTTACAAACCCTATTACAGGTTGAGAAACTGATAGCTAACAGCTTGGATCCTGATCAGACTGCGTGGATGGGCATGCTGGTCTGGATCCATGCAGATAGCAAACCCACTATTGTTGGTTTTGTCATGGTGCGGCTCAATAATAATTTATTGAATGAGTGTTAGTTTAATACTGAATTTATTGAACAAGCTGAATAAAATTATGTTATATGCGAGCATATTTTTTTTTTCAACGAGTTCATTAAATTTAGTAATGAACTTTCATGACTATTATATTCTTTTTATCACATACCCAAAATTAAAACTGTTGAAAGTGAAAAGTTACATTTTTCATTGACGCGCCTATAGTATAACACTAACATTTAGCGTGTCTTAACGCTATGTTTGTATAACACAAGTGATGTTCTGTCAAAATATATGCATGGTTGTGCATTACCAGTTTTACAGAGTCTCAAAAGCGGCACAGGTATGTGATGAACAGTAAATAAGTTGATATGATATTAGTTACAGATTAAAGACATTATGAAGGAGAAAACTTTTTAAGCATAGATATATGTGTACTTAAAAATCGTTAAATTTAGTATCTATCTTTTTTCTTAGATTTTGTGATTTTCTAAGTTTGTTATAAATTATTGATGAATTTTAAGTAAAATATGCATTTATATCAAAAATTATTAACATGGAGCACCCATTATTTTTAAAACATTGATATTTTTTTAATAACTCAGTATTAATAGTTAGGCACATTTATACTACATTTATTGCTTAAAGTAAACATTGCTGATTAAATATGCTTTTTACCAAAGAGTATAATTAATATCACTGCCTATCCCGTACTTGCATTACTCAGATGTGGAACTTAATACAATGACCTATCCAGCATTATTTGAACATAGTCATCATATTGATTTACTTAATGAAAAATTACCGGAATTGATAATCAATTTTATGATGTATATAACAGGGACTTTACTGACATATTGGGATTGCAAATGATTTTTTCGAAATTAACAGTAACTTGTGTGCAAAATTTCAGATCATTCCGTTACTCTGTTTTTTTTTTAAGAATAATTATTTCTCATTGTGAAAAATGACCAAAAACTGAAAAGCATTGCAAAGCTAAATTACACTCTTGAAAATCGGGATAAGAATAGCAAAATATACAATTTTCACTTTATTTCTGAGTTTATTACTTAATTATCTTTTGTATATCTTTCTGTTTCTAGTGCCCCATTTGATCTATATAAGAAATTAAAATAGTATGTTTTTAGGCTCTTAGACATCATTGGAGTTCCTTTAAGTTTTTTTTGATGAATGACTTAAATTTTGGAAATATTAAAATGTCATAGATAATAATACTTCTCATATTACTTCTAGCAATGGATGACCAATCTATTAGCACAAAGTGCAAGGATCCTGTATTGGACAGATCTGCAACTGATCAACAGGAGATGGACATTCATGGATGGTACACCTTACAATGTACACAATGTGTGAGTATATAGTATAGTGATTGGTAAACAATTTATACAAAGTTTGAGTATACAGTACAGTGATTGGTAAACAATTTACACAATGTGTGAGTATATAGTATAGTGATTGGTAAACAATTTACACAATGTGTGAGTATATAGTATAGTGATTGGTAAACAATTTACACAATGTGTGAGTATATAGTATAGTGATTGGTAAACAATTTACATAATGTGTGAGTACCCAGTGTAGTGATTGGTAAACAATTTACACAATGTGTGAGTATATAGTATAGTGATTGGTAAACAATTTATACAATGTTTGAGTATACAGTATAGTGATTGGTAAACAATTTATACAATGTGTGAGTATATAGTATAGTGATTGGTAAACAATTTACACAATGTGTGAGTATATAGTATAGTGATTGGTAAACAATTTACACAATGTGTGAGTATATAGTATAGTGACTGGTAAACAATTTACATAATGTGTGAGTACCCAGTGTAGTGATTGGTAAACAATTTACACAATGTGTGAGTATATAGTATAGTGATTGGTAAACAATTTATACAATGTTTGAGTATACAGTATAGTGATTGGTAAACAATTTACACAATGTGTGAGTATATAGTATAGTGATTGGTAAACAATTTACATAATGTGTGAGTACCCAGTGTAGTGATTGGTAAACAATTTACACAATGTGTGAGTATATAGTATAGTGATTGGTAAACAATTTACACAATGTGTGAGTATACAGTATAGTGATTGGTAAACAATTTATACAATGTTTGAGTATACAGTATGAAGATTGGTAAACAATTTACATTATGTGTGTGTTGGCTGTAATTAGCTTCTTCCTTTTGCTCTAAGCATCAGATGATCTTATTTAGAACTTCTCTAATTTTTTGGCAGTTTAAGTATAATGTACATGCTTATTAAAATGGTTGGGTACATTTTCAGTAAATTCTGTAGTCATTCCCACTGTACCTATGCTCTGGCACAGTTCCTTTGGAAAGAAATGACAACTTTTGCTGGAAAATTGCTTGGCAGCCTGCTCAGAAACATTATGTAGGCTGAATTGTACTTTGGTGTGCAAAGTGGCTTTAGACTGCTGTGATCCAGATCGATGGTTAACTTTCAACACCAACTCCAATTGTATCCCCAGCCCTTTGCTGATGATGAGGTGACCATGAGTACATTTAATGTTTTCATAAACTACTGCTAAAACTTTGACTGAAAACATCAAACGACTAATTCAAAGATATGTTAATGATAAAGTACATGTATGTATTTATCCTTATTTTATGTTGCATTTCTATGAAATAAATGTTTTAATTTGCAGTCCATGGTATAGAAAAAAGGAAGGAGACCGGAATAGTAATTCCAATAAATGTGCAGGTTTGATCCCATACAAGCCTGATACTGGTACTATACAGGCTAGAAGATGTACAGATGGCTGGGGAACTATATGTGTTAGACCCAAAGGTATATAAACTACCCTTATCCCATGTACACATAAGTTTAAAGGGACCCCCCTAAGATCCAAAGTCCAAAAACTAAACCAAAAATATTTGATTTGTTTCAAAGATCATCTTTCAGGACATTAAAAGCAGATAATATGCAAAAAAATATAGTCAGAAATAAATTGAAAATCATATTGTTTGCCAATCTTCGCCCGATTTGAGTGAAAAGCATTGCAACGCTATTTTCAATTAAGGGTCATTTTTCATAATTTTTTTGATAATGGAGTTCACAAATTATTTGAAGTTGTGCACACAGGGTATGTGTCTTGACCTACATAAAATGGAAGATTAATCTCGAAAAAATTATTTCAAGTCCCATCTTGTCAAAAAAACCTCAGTGGAGTCCCTGTGAGAATCAGAAATTCTATAAGGATCACAGTTCATATTTTAATACTTTCCAAAAGTCTATTACTACAATATTTTTAATGTTTAATTGAATTTATAGAGACTACTTTAATGGAACAAAAATCGTGATACTGATTTAATTAAAAGTAGGATTAATATTTGAGAAATGTATACTTCTAATATTTTGAATTGTTATTTCTCAATTCATTGAAAAAGGTGAAGGTTTTCCTGATAAGCAGTTTTTAATTATTACTATAAAATGATGTACAAAAGTGTTTTTTGTGTAACAGCAAGATGCCATTAAGTTAAAAGCAGACAGATTAAAGCTGCATATTGAAGTATTGAAATAAAATAAACATCAAAATAAAATAATCCTGACCCAGATTTGTTCTTTGTCAATACAAGGCCAGAGAATTAAAAAGTGATTTTTTTACAATTGAATTGTGTATCTGAATGAAAATTGTGCTTGTTTCATTTTAATTTTTCTTTTATTTTAATTTTTCTTATTTTATTTACTGAATATTAAATTCAAGTCTAAATTTCCGTAATTAAAGATTCAAATTCCCCTTTACAGCTATGTTAGATCTATGTGACCTGGCAGATGGGTGGCAGTACCGTGACGGTAGATGTCTAAAATTCTTTGACACCCCTCAATCCTGGTATAATGCTAGGCTAACATGCCAAGCTAACCAAGGGGATCTTACTCTGTTCAAGAACTACGATGAACTTAGGAGCCTTGATAGTCTTATAACATGCCGTACATTAGACAACGTGGCTTGGATAGGACTCTCTGATACTGTATGTATAAACTCTATATAATTTATCTTATACATGTACATCATTGCATGTGACCAAAAAAAAAAAAAAAAAACAAAAAGATTGTATTCTGTTCCATAGACGGGTCATTCTATAAAAAAAAAAAAGAGTGGTAGATCTACCTGTATATTGTTTTATTATGCTCCCCGAAAAAATTTCGGGGGAGCATTTAGTCGTCGGGTCGTCCATCCTTCCGTCTGTCCGTCTGTCCTTACGGACGTCCGGAATTCGTATCCGGCCCATAACTTTGTTATTTGATTTCGGAAATTAAAACTATTTCACAGAAATGATCACCATATTGAGACGACGTGTCGCGCACAACATTTGGTTCACTACCTTGAAGATCAAGGTCACAGCATGACCTTGCAGCAAAATCGTGTCCGGTCCATAACTTCATTAATTGAAGTCGGATTTTAAAACTATTTCACAGAAATGATCACCATATTGAGACGACATGTCGCGCCCAACATTTGGGTCGCTACCTTGAAGGTCAAGGTCACAGCATGACCTTGCAGCAAAATTGTGTCTGGCCCATAACATCGTTATTTTAAGTTGGATTTTAAAACTTTCACAGAAGTGATCACCATATTGAGACGTGTGTCATGTGCAACATTTAGGTCACTACCTTGAAGGTAAAGGTCACAGCATGGATTTTTGGATTGTTTGATGTATTTAAGGTTCAGCCAAGAACATGGAGATGGATCAATAATGATACTATGAGGTATTCAAGATGGTACGCCTATGGTAACCAAATTCTGTAAGTATTTTTTTATAGTGCACCATGTGTATTTCACTAAAGTTTTAGACTTAAAGGAGCTCGGAGATCACTGACCTCAAAATGCTAAAAAAAAAATCTATAAAGTTTGAAATGTTGTATAGGTCAAGTGAAGCATCTAAAATAAAAATATCTGCAAAGAATAATACAGAAATATTCTCAAAATTAAATTAAAGGTAAGTGCAATTCTTATCCTGCTTTGAAGCTTTTCATTTTTGGTCAATTATTTGCACAGTAAAAATGAATATCCTAGAAAAATAGTTGAGGGAATGATCTGAAAATTTGCACAGAAGTGATTAGTTCAGACTTCCATTAACATTTTAATGGACTACACAAATCTGAAGAAAAAAATCCAGTTCCTTTATGTAAAAAAAACCCCACCTCAATGTTATCCCTTTAAATGTGGCATTTAACAATGTTCACTACAAATCTCCCAGTGGTAATGTTATTCCCTCATACATTGATGAAACAAAAAGAAAAAAAATCTCAAATTTATGAACAAAGAATTTCATATACATGTTCTATATTCAGATGTTTTTTATTATCACTATTACATCATTTCTATTTATAGACAAAATGGCTCTACATGTGCAGCAACTTCTCCTATAGATGGTTGGGCATGGAGGAATTATGTCTGTGATACCCAACTCAAGTTTATTTGTAATAGATCTCTCGGTAAGTCTGTATGATACTGTATATAGATTACTTAAGTACTCAGAATTGTTGGTTTGAAAACTGATTCAGAAATCTTTAGGAATCTGATTGGCTGGTTCTGAAAGGCTGATCACATTGGTTCCATAGGTTAAAGGCCCATTATGCCCCAAAATTGCTTTTATCTTCTTTTCTGAAAAGCCTTTATTTGGGTGTCCAAAAAGTTACTCATTGGCCAGTTAACTAAATCATCTTTTACTTCTGTTTCTTTTTAGCAATTAATACAGTTTTAGTGATTTGGTATTTTGTATGGAAAAAATCGGATAAAGGGTGATTCCTTGAAAGCATTAATCACAACAAAATAACATGAAAATTGCAGACATGGTTTGATTGAGTCTGCACATAAGGGATAATAAAAAGTGTAACATCCCTCATGCCCCCTAAAAATGTTGGAATCAATGAATCCGAAGGACCAGAAAATTATAACAACACTAGAATTAGGTACAGGAAACTTTTGTCAGCTGCCACATGGCACTAGACACCTGCTGGAAGTGAAAGTTTTGCTACTTTGATGACAAAGCAATTCCATTCATTGCATTATTATTCAGGCGATAAGCATCTTTAAAATGCTGTTAACTATTATTGAAACATATTATTTAATGTAATAAAACTCAACTCGTTTTTTTCCAAATTTCTAAAGAAAAAAAGAAAAAGCATCTGAGGCATAATGTGCCTTTAAAGGGTTAATGTGTTTTGTTATTTTCAGGTGTGTGTCCACCAGGTTGGTTACAGAATCAAGACAGATGTTACGATCCTAATGTTGTAGATACAGCCAAAAAGACCTGGTTTGATGCCAAAACTTACTGTGAGAGTATAGGGGCCACACTGCTTATTATAAATAAGTAAATACACCTTTCAATTAAATGCAGTGTATGAATATTTCCTTGCAAGTTTTGTTTCTGTTTTTTTTTGTGTTTTTTTTTTATAACTTTCTTTGGATCAAAGTATATTGTCACAGGGTTTCATCAGAGGTTTTTTTAGACCATTAATTTTGGCACTGATTATTACCCATACCTATATTACACCATGAAAATTTTGTTACATTCTGCAGAGAAAAGAAATTTCCACAGCTATTTTGATATACATAACATAAAATTGTAAAATTATTATTAAAGCTGCATGCCTCCAGATGATACAAAATATTTCAAGAAATTCAAACTTGAGAAAAATGTACTAAGATTTTAAGAAAAGTGAAAACATTCAGAATTCAAGTAATAATTTACTATTATGTGCAATTAATGACTGATTTTGCACTATTTATCACCATATTTCAACTGCGTGACTGAATGCAGTAAGTGCTATTTTTGCATATTTTGACATATATATTTTTTTAAGGTGGATTGTAAGTATCGTTTGTAATATGTAAATTACCTTCTTTGTTCACACAACAAAATTTTACTTTTAATAACATTTTCAAAATTTTCATGAACTTAGCCTGAATCTAAAGGCATGCTGTTTTAAGGACATTTACCCAGTTACCTTTTATGAACTCAGTAACTTTGTTGTAGTTATTTGACATTATCTAGATTATATTACAGATATGATAACAGTAAAGTCTGTATCTTCATTGATAATATGATTGTTAGATATACTTGCACTTGACTCTCAGTGTAATTTACCTCACTAAATTGCTTGTTTCGCTTATTATAAAATATTAAAGGTCCATTATGCCAGAGAAATGCATTAATTTTTATTTTTCAAAAAACTTATTATTTTTTGATGTCCTGCTTTAGTTTCTAGAAGGTTACTGATTGGACAATTATCTGAATCATCTTTTGCCTATGTTGCCTTTTGAAAGATAACACAATTACAGTATTAGTAGTATTTTGTATGGAAGTCAAAATACTAGTTTTTATTTACAGTTTGCTTTTTTCATTGCAAATAATTTTACAATCAGCACTATTTCTTTCAGTTGATATAGAGGATATTAAATGAGTGTAGTTTAATACTAAATTTATGGAACGAGTTGAATAAAATCATATTATGCGAGCCTCTGGCGAGCCATCGTCGGATACCCACGATTGATAAACATGTCACATAACATGCAATCAACCGTGGGTAAAATGAATCGATTTGCGTCGATATACAGCAACAGGTGCGTAAAATATCTACCAATGACATCGCGTTTAACAAATCTATATTCTTCAGCAGCGGAGGTAAAAAACAATAATAAACAAAATGGCAGCGCCCACGGTTAAATACTGTTGCACGTGTTTTGCTAAAATCAATGTCAAAAACTATCGCCAAATCAGTTCTTCTGCAAGCAGATATCAATCAGAAAGGAAAACATCACGCTGTAAAAGTAAATTATCTATACTTTCTTGCTGAAATCGTTTAATTTTTCGATGTTGAACTTTTCACGTCGTCTATGGTTGTCGCAATATTGTTTGTAATACCGAACGTTGTACAGAACGAGCGTTTTGATTGGTTTTAATCGCCTCATGAAATCGTGAGGCAGCCAATGAAATAGCTGCCTTTGACACACCCCTAATCGACTGAATATCGGTAAAAAATCCCACGGTAGATAAATGTTAATGGTTCGGCCGTGGGTATCCGACGATGCTGGCGAGCATAATATTGTTTTATTCAATGAGTTCAATAAATTTAGTATTGAATCTACACGAATATAATATTCTATTTATCACATATATAAAATAAGAACTGTAAACTGTTAAAATGATTAATTTTTCAATGATGCGCCTATAGTGTAACGCTAACATTAGTGCGCTTTAACGCTATGTTTCTATATAGTGCAAATGACGTCACGTCAAAGTGTTATTACACTAGTGTAATATCTTTTTTAATAAATGGCTTTATTACACTCCTGTGCTGCGGTTTATGTGATAAAACCATTTAACATGCTCGTAAACCATTATATAAATGTTATAAAACTAATGTTTGCTCTATCTAAAGATGCAAAAATTTATTCATTCCCGAGGCATAATGTGCCTTTGATTATTAACAAATATTTGTTCACTAAAATTATTTACATTATTTACCCGGGACCCTTGAAATACCGTACCACGGCTCTACTGACTGAGCTATCCAGCTGCTTACAATCTTCTCCCCTAAGTTCTGAACCGTGACATATGAGATTATTCATAGTGTAAAAAATAATGTGAAGATTAATAAGGGAGATGTTAAGTGTTGTTTATAGCCAGATTGCAGTATTATGTTAGTATGGCTTTACTGATGGACTACTAGTTCATAGATTTGAATGAAATATCTGTTGTACTTTCAGTCAAAAAGAACAGTCTTTCATCAATATAACAATGAATTCACTAAAAGTGGACAGAGCTTGGTTAGGTTTTTCAGGTAACCAATATATTTTTTTTTGCTTTTTGACAATATCTTGTAACATAGTTAATATTTTCATGATACCATAGCTACTGTTGTTGATCGTCAGTAGTTTGAAGTATATGATGTGTTGTATTTGATTGTACATGTATGTAAAATACCCCGATAAGATTCATTTACATGTCTGTAGGATACTAATCAGTGATATATCTACTATTGTTGTGAAACTATTAAATTTTGTAAATTATAATGTTATTTGAAATCTGTTTAAGAGAGTTATATCTAAACTTAGATAAAAACTATAGTGAGACTGATTGAAACATTCTTCATTTTTAGACATGAACCATTCTGATGTACATTCTTCTTTTATTGATATGAACTAGTCAGATGTACATTCTTCTTTTATAGATATGAACCATTCAGATGTACATTATAGATATGAACCATTCAGATGTACATTCTTCATTTTTAGATATGAATATGTCAGATGTACATTCTTCTTTTATAGATATGAACCAGTCAGTTGTACACTCTTCATTTATAGATAAGAACCAGCCAGGTGTACATTCTTCTTTTATAGATATGAACCCGGAAATCAGATGCACATTCTTCTTTTATAGATATGAACCATTCAGATACATTCTTCATTTTTAGATATGAATATGTCAGATGTACATTCTTCTTTTCTATTCTTTTCTACATATGAACCAGTCACATGTACATTTTTCATTTATAGATAATTATGAACCAGTCAGATGTACATTCTTTTTTATAGATATGAACCAGTCAGATGTACATCCTTTGATTATAGATATGAACCCGTCAGATGTACATTCTTCTTTTATAGATATGAACCATTCAGATATACATTCTTCTTTTAAAGATATAAACCATTCAAATGCACATTCTTCATTTAAATATATGAACCAGTCAGATGTACATTCTTCATTTATATACATGTATATGAATCAGTCAGATGTACATTCTTCTTTTATAGATATGAACCATTCAAATGCACATTCTTCAGTTATAGATATGAACCAGTCAGATTTACATTCTTCATTTATAGATATGAACCAGTCAGATGTACATTCTTCTTTTATAGATATGAACCATTCAAATGCACATTCTTCAGTTATAGATATGAACCAGTCAGATTTACATTCTTCATTTATAGATATGAACCAGTCAGATTTACATTCTTCATTTATAGATATGAACCAGTCAGATGTACATTCTTCTTTTATAGATATGAACCAGTCAGATGTACATTCTTCTTTTATAGATATGAACCAGTCAGATGTACATTCTTCTTTTATAGATATGAACCAGTCAGATGTACATTCTTCTTTTATAGATATGAACCAGTCAGATTTACATTCTTCATTTATAGATATGAACCAGTCAGATGTACATTCTTCTATTATAGATATGAACCAGTCAGATGTACATTCTTCTTTTATAGATATGAACCATTCAGATGTACGTTCTTCTTTTATAGATATGAACCATTCAGATGTACATTCTTCTTTTATAGATTTGAACCAGTCAGATGTACATTCTCTCTATAGATATGAACCAGTCAGATTTACATTCTTCTTTTATAGATATGAACCAGTCAGATGTACAGTTGAGTTCACACTAAAGGTTACACAAAGTGCACTAGGAGTGCACTAGATGTGCACTACTAGCCCACTACAAAGTGCACTACTAGTGCACTTCATAAGTGCACTTTGTAGTGCACCAGACCTATTATATGTATTAAGCAGTTACCTTTTATTTCACTGAATAGCAATTTGACTTTTACAAAAAGATAGAAAATATAGATATCTGTTTAATAGTTTTTCAATAAAAATTTGAAATTGTGATTATTGGATTTTGTAAAATATGGCGTAAAATATTAGAACAATAAATTTCAAAGTCATTAATTTTACTGATTTTGTACTTTAAAATTTAATTGTTAGAATAAGTAATTTAAATATAAATAATTATAACTTTAATGTTGATAAGTGCATAAATAAACAAACTTAATTGATATTTAATATGATTCTATTTTATTATAATCTGGTAATGAAATATGAAACATTGAAATGCTAATCAAACAAAATTAAGTCAGTTCTTTTTTTGGGGGGAGGGCGAATCATACCGTAGTATTAGTTATTTTTGATCTTAACTTATGGTTGTTTTAGTTAAAGGTAATGATTTTAAGCATTAATAGCCTTTAATACATTAAAGAATTAATATGTTTATAATTGGCCTAAATTTTGTCAATTTTATCTCATTTATAATCTCTCTTACCTTCTCAAACTGAGATTTACCTAAGATTAATATAAATGATATATATTATTCTGAAAATAAATATTTATATATAATGGTGGTATGTATTGATATGTGTGGATTAAGTATTGATATGTACCTGTGGGATACTAGTATACTTAAACTGACATGGATATTAACAAAAAGATTAGAAAATCTGGCAATTCCATTTTTTGAGACGACTAAATCTTTTTTCCTTTTTTTTTTTTCATGCATTGTAACATTATTATGCAATATGATTAATTTTATGAGTTTATTATAAATTGCAAAAATATTCATTTTTCTTTTTGTACTATTTGTAATGAAATTTATTTGCACCAACATCCAGAGAATACAGAATTTACATCGCCTAATCTGGCTTATGTTATTTACCCTGAGGGGCTCTCTTATCAGCAGGGTACTATATCAAAACACCTATACACAGCATGACTTTTGACACTTTAATCTCCTGTAACTGTTTTCTGCTCATGTACTATGATATTAAATTAAAAAAAAACAAAAAAAAAAAAAACAGATCTGCATTAAAGTGAAAAGGAAGTTGCAAAAGTTTTATAATCATGTATTTAAATAATATTTTCTTTAAAATATATTATCTTCTAAATGCGTAAAAACTGACAAGGCAAATTTGTCAAATCTATAATAGAAAAAAATAACATTTCCCAGTTCAAAAACTAAAAGATGCTGCAAATTTTAATGCAGAATTGCAAGAAATGTGAAAAAATATTGATACAAAGTCAGAAGTTTGTAGAATAGTTAACACTGACATTGGTTTTAAACCAGTTTTTTATAATAAGATTAGAAAATTCCACTTCAAAGACAATAAATGACAATAATATCTAACGTGCGTTTATGACATATAGATTATTTTTTACATTTGATTATACAAAAAGTATAGTCATTTATCGATGACTTACATGTATTTTGGGGAAAAAAAGGAAATTTTCAATAAATATTGCATACATTTGCATTTTTGTTATTTACCCTGAGGCCCTCTTATCAGCAGGAGACCAGTGTAATGAAAACAGTCGCTCTCAAAAAAATACCAATACACAGCATGACTCGAGACTAAGTTCCTCTTGTATAAAAACATCCCCTTTATACATTACATTTTTAATGTAGAAATCTTGAATAAAGTTATCAATTTTATGGAAAAATTTTAATTATGTATATCTTTAAAAAGTATGCAAGCATTTTATGGTTGAAAAACATAATATCACAGTGTATAAAATGTTTTAAAATCAATGAATTAATATTCTCTTTCAATCTTGAACATGAGGAATTGCCTCTTAAGTTATATATTATCACGGATTTATATTAATAGTATATAGTAATATAAATCTGTGATATTATTATGCAGAATGGCAAGAAATGTGGATAAATGGATACATATAGAAAATTCCGCTTTAGAGACAATAATATCAGAGACATAGATAACATCTATCTGGGAGACGCTCAAAATCCCCTTGATCATAATCCCCTTGGTTCATAAACGACATAGTGATCGAAATCCCCTCAACAGAAATGACAGGGTTATCATAATCCCCTTGGCAAAAATAAAGGGATGGTCATAATCCCCTCAGTGGGTAGTCAAAATCCCCTCAAATAATGTGAAATGGTTGGGAAATTTCTTTTCTTATTTTTCTTCAACTGCTTCAAGAATTGCTGAAAAAAAAGAGAAAAGCATACAAACAATTAAAAGGTGTATGTTTGTCACAGCCAGTTAATAATGACACCCTTTATTGATGTTATTATTGCTGAGAAAATTGTAAAATACAAACAAATAAATGATAGTTGATTATAATTAATCATTGCAATTATAGTTATATGTAACAAACAATCAATTAATCTTTGCAATGATAAACACCTTTAAAGGCAAATTTGTTGCACACTAGCTTTAGATCTTTCCAGATAATAACTTAAAATGAGGCTATTAATTGCAGTTTGCTATCTAAAATTACTTCATCTTTGTTTCTGCAAACTGCAAACTGTTATTTTGTTGGGTATATAATATGATGGCTCTCTGCAATAGACATGAATACCCAAAATGGAATTCATTACAAGTAACAAAGGTTCTCGTAAGCTTCTGTATGAAGGTTATGCCTACACAAAGAAAAATGAAAATAAGTCCTCAATGCGGTGGGAATGCTCTCAGAGAATTGGTCTGAACTGTAAAGGTGCACTGACTATTGTTTTTCACAAGTTGAGGGGATTTTGACCACCCCATCATTTTTGCCAAGGGGATTTTGACTATCCATCAAGGGGATTATGAACACCCGGTCATTTCTGTTGAGGGGATTTCGATCACTATGTCATTTTTCAACCAAGGGGATTATGATCAAGGGGATTTTGATATACATTCCATCTATCTATGTCTCTGATAATATCTATTATGCATTTATGCCTTTATGTTTTTTTTGTATATTTGATTATACAAAAATTATGGTCATTTACTGAGTGCCAACGCCTGATGAATCCCAGGCTTATGCCTAACATGCATTTTGAGAAAACCAGGGAATTTCAATGCATTCTTATAAATCTGCAAAATTGACTGTTCTTTGTTATTTACCCTGAGGCCCTCTTATCAGCAGGAGAGTGGTATATTGAAAACAGTCCCTCTCAGAAAATACCAATACACAGCATGACTTAAGATTTTCCTCTTCAATAAAAGTATTCCCTTTATACATTAAATTTTTAATATTGAAATAATGAATAAAGATATCAAATTTATTTATTTTATGGATAATATTTAAATTATTTGCATAACATATGCAAGCATTACAAAGTTGAATACTAAATTATCACAGTATATTGATTGTTTTAAAATCAATGTATTAATATTCTCTTTCAATATTGAACATGATGAATTGTCTCTAAGTTATATATTATAGAAATAATATTTTAGCTTAAATATAACCTTTCCTTGATTTGTTTGAGCTTATGAAAACAAGTTTATGATGTAACAAACTAAATTAATTGGGCCAGAATTATCCCATTGATTTATACCATTTGTACACTAGAAAAATTGAAATATATGGCCATTTAAAAAAGCTTTAAAACACTTATTTAATTATCCATTACGGAGCATATTTAAATTTAACCTTATTAATTCTATAAATTTGATTTTAAGGGGTATTATTTTTCACTTACAGTTAAATACTGGTTAATAAAAATATGATTACAATAAATGAAAAAAACATTTTAATTTTAAGCTTCAACATGATAATCACCTAAAATGTTAAAACTGCTATATTTTAAAATTTACTTATTTATACTCATGACTAGGCCATATATATATTTTTCCCAATTCTTTTTTCATACAGCAGCGTAACAATGGATGCCCCCCCCCCCCCACTTGATATACAATTATCCAATAAACCATTTAGGTGTCACCTTCCCTGGCCAGCCTGGTCATATGGTCTAGTGCACTAGAAGTGCACTTCTAGTGCACTTCTAGTTCAGCTCTAGTGCACACGGGTGGGAAGTTTAGTGTGAACTCAACTGTACATTCTTCTTTTATAGATATGAACCATTCAGATTTACATTCTTCTTTTATAGATATGAACCATTCAGATGTACATTCTTCTTTTATAGATATGAACCAATCAAATGTTTTGCAGTGGCTGGATGGAAGATCAGCCAAAAATGCGAGCTTTTATAACCTCTGGGACAGAAACTTCCCTAAACCTGTTGCAAAAAGATTTGATTGTGGTCTCATAGTTAAAGGTATAACTCTTAAGTTTGTGTTACTCATGTGTGTACATATTTTTAATGTATTATATGTAAGTGACTACAAAATTAAAATTTGTGGTTAAGGGTTAAAATCTCAATACATACCATATTTCTCCCTTACTTAGTGACAATTGTAAGTGCATATCTTAAGCATACAAAAGATAGTGACACTATGCAAGCAAAACAATATTTTGCTGACTTTGATTGAACAAACATAGGTAATTATTGGAAAAGACTGAGTATTTGATTCTATATTCTACAAATGATGGGGCTTCTTGTAGCAGAAGGGTTGCCTTTACTGATGTGGAATCAGATGTGCAGCCACCATTTTACCCTGTGTGATCATTAGAGGGGCCTAAAAAGAGTTCAAATTACTCCAGTCTATACATATCTTAAATCCAGCAGGTGAGGGTGGTTTTGGCCCATGGTGTTGCTTTAAGTTAGCTTTGTAACACTCATTGATAGCCAAATCATCTTTCCTGTTTGGTGCTATATGACCTGAATTGTGTTGGTATGCTGTAATACTAAATTAAACAAACAAATGGTGGGAAATTCCTTCGAATCATAGTCTCTAAATATCAAAACAATATCTGTTTCAAATTTTTTTTTATTTAATTTCATAATATAATGTATAATATAACTGTTTTATAAGTCTAAAAGGCCTATTATGCCCCAGAAATGCTTTTATTTTCTTTCTCTGTTTTAAAAAATTTACTCATTGGTCAGTTACTTGAACCATTTTTTGCTACTGTTGCATAATGTGTAAAAATGAATATTTTATTTTACAATTCAAAAGTAACAATACATTTTTTTTTACATATGAATATATTAATAATCCTAAAACCTTCTGAATTTAATGGACATGTCCACTTTCCATTTTTGGAACTGTCCATTATCAATTTTGGTGATATCAAGATGAAACTTTTAAGTTAGTCAGCCAACCGTATAGAGCCAGATCAGACCAGACGGTTCACTCTTATCTTGCTTTATACTGATGACAAAGGGTTACCACTCTCATTTTTAGGGTGGGTAAGTATTAATAAAGACAACCTTTTTCGTTTGCCTGTATTTAGAACTACTGTTTTTTTATTGTTCAGGTTTAATGGATTCAAGATGGTCCAATGTATATTGCTTCAAGCCGACAGCTTTCTTCTGTGAGATGTCTATCACAACAGTTCCCTTCAACCCTATAACACCACCAGGTTTGTTTACTCTTACAGTTACCTTGTTGCTAAATAATGTCAAAACTTTAAGAAAATACGTGATAATGTTACGATATTGGTAAACAAAAATCAATCTTCCCCCCCCCCCCAGTATGTGACCATGCTGGTGTATTCTTGAACTAAATTGTCATGAAGATTCTACATCAAATGTTCAAAATAAAATTAATTCTAACATGCTTCATACTAGTCCCCTATTAAACAGATAGGGCTATCAAGTGTATGATTACATGATATGCACAGCACAAAAAAAGAATGCTTACATGCCATATGATGTCAATAAACCAAATGACGTCAGGAAAATTACTTCTACGCTCAATGTAGTTTAGCATGTTTTTTTTTATCAAATCTCTTTTTAGCTCACCTGTCACAAAGTGACAGGGTGAGCTTTTGTGATCGCTTTTCGTCCGGCGTCCGGCCGTCCGTCGTCTGTCCGTAAACTTTTGCTTTAAATGACATCTCCTCATAAACCACTGAGCCAATTTCATCCAAACTTCACAGGAATGTTCCTTTGGTGGTCACCTTTAAAAATTGTTCAAAGAATTTAATTCCATGCAGAACTCTGGTTGCCATGGCAACCGAAAGAAAAATCTTTAAATATCTTCTTTTAAACAACCCTAAGAGCTAGAGCTTAGATATTTGGCATGAAACATCTTCTAATGAGTGTCTACCAAGTTTGTTCAAATAAAAGCCCTTGGGCAAAATTGGCCCCGCCCCAGGGGATCATTGATTTTCCCTATATGCATATAGTAAAAACTTAAAAAATCTTCTTTTAAAGAACTGTAAGAGCTAGAGCTAAGATATTTGGCATGAAACATCTTCTAGTGAGTGTCTACCAAGTTTGTTCAAATAAAAGCCCTGGGGTCAAAATTGGCCCCGCCCCAGGGGGTCATTGATTTTCCCTATATGCATATAGTAAAAACTTAAAAATCTTCTTTTAAAGAACTGTAAGAGCTAGAGCTTAGATATTTGGCATGAAACATCTTCTAGTGAATGTCTACCAATTTTGTTCAAATAAAAGCCCTGGGGTCAAAATTGGCCCCGCCCCAGGGGGTCATTGATTTTCCCTATATGCATATAGTAAAAACTTAAAAAATCTTCTTTTAAAGAACCCAAAGAGCTAGAGCTAGAATATTTAGCATGAAACATCTTCTAATGAGTGTCTACCAAGTTTGTTCAAATAAAAGCCCTGAGGTCAAAATTTGCCCTGCCTCAGGGGGTCATAGATTTTCCCTATATGCATATAGTAAAAACTTAAAAAATCTTCTTCTAAAGAACCCAAAGAGCTAGAGCTTAGATATTTGGCATGAAACATCTTCTAGTGAGTGTCTACCAAGTTTGTTCAAATAAAAGCCCTGGGGTCAAAATTGGCCCCGCCCCAGGGGGTCATTGATTTTCCCTATATGCATATAGTAAAAACTTAAAAAATCTTCTTTTAAAGAACTGTAAGAGCTAGAGCTTAGATATTTGGCATGAAACATCTTCTAGTGAATGTCTACCAAGTTTGTTCAAATAAAAGCCCTGGGGTCAAAATTGGCCCCGCCCCATGGGGTCATTGATTTTCCCTATATGCATATAGTAAAAACTTAAAAAATCTTCTTTTAAAGAACCCAAAGAGCTAGAGCTAAGATATTTAACATGAAACATCTTCTAATGAGTGTCTACCAAGTTTGTTCAAATAAAAGCCCTGGGGTCAAAATTGGCCCCGCCCCAGGGGGTCATTGATTTTCCCTATATGCATATAGTAAAAACTTAAAAAATCTTCTTTTGAAGAACTCAAAGAGCTAGAGCTAAGATATTTAGCATGAAATATGTTCTAATGGGTGTCTACCAAGTATGTTCAAATAAAAGCCCTGGGGTCAAAACTGGCCCTGACCCGGGGGTCATTGATTTTCCTTATATGTGTATAGCAAAAACTTAAAAATCTTCTATGAAAAAACCCAAATAGCTAGAGTTTAGATATTAAGCATGAAACATCTTTAAGTAAATATCTACAAAGTTTGTTCAAATAAAAGCCCGGGGGTCAAAACTGGCCCTGCCCCAGGGGTGTCATTGTTTTGAACTATATGTGTATAGTAAAAACTTAAAAAATCTTTTTAAAAAACCCAATGAGCTAGAACTTAGATGTTTAGCATGAAACATCTTCTTATGGGTGTCTACCAAGTCTGTTCAAATAAAAGCCCTTGGGTAAAAATTGGCCGGTGGGGGGGGGGGGGCTATATACAGGTGAGCGACCTCAGGGCCATCATGGCCCTCTTGTTTTATTAGCATTTAAGAATGGAAATAGATATTAATTTTTATTTCTACTCAAAATTGATTTCTATTTAGTAAGACAATGCATTTTAAAGTCATGAGTTTCATTAAATTGGCATGTTCTCAAGACCCGACCATGTTATACTGTGTTTATCTGACTATTAGTACCAATTTGTTGGCTCCCCTGGAGATGACGTCTAAAAAAAACTCTGAAATTTACAATGGAGTTGTGCTCTAAAATTAAATATCTGTAAATAATGTGAGTATATGAATCTTTTTATTGGACATTTGTCATCATATTTCATTTTTACATAATTTCAGTGAACTATATTTGTGATAAGGACTGGGTCCTGTATCAGACAGAGTGCTATTATTTTGGTCCAGTAGGGAATCAGTCTTTGAAGAACTGGTATGATGCCAATGATTTTTGCAAGAGTTCCGGTGCTTATCTGGTTGTCATAGGTGACCCATATGAGATGTCATTTGTTACTGGTATGTATACTAGTGCACAAGATACATGTAGTAGTGCATAAGATAGTTTATTGCCTGGCATATACCAATGAAAATTATACTTTTTTTGGACATACTGATATAATAGCAAAATATGAATATAGAGGGATCCAAAGCAAACATTATAATTATTATACTGTTTGACTGAATTTCAGGAAATAGAAAAATTTAAGAAAGAAACATGAATAAAAAAGATAACAGCTTTTTTTTTTGAAGTCCAATTTATATAATTTATTCTTGATTTGTATAGAAATAAAAAGTGCTGAAATTGAGATAATTACAGCAATATTTGTTAAAGGGGAGAATAATTTATTATGTTTTTTTGCTATAATGTGGTGATGTTGGTAGTTTTCCCTCGGATCACAACAGTAAGCCACATTGAATTCACCAGAGCACAGTTCAACCACTGCATGGGTCCTGACAGGCTGTCAAGCAGTTTACAAGTACTAGTTGCCTACACTTTCGAAAGGAACTGAAACTTCTGTACATGCCAGAGCAGAGGTACAGTGCAAATGACCATAGAAAGGATTTCATGATCAGTCACAACAAAAGGGACCCGGGCCATTCGGGAATCGAACCCGGGTCGCCCGATTCACATTCCAACACTCTACCTATTGAGCTAACTGGACAACTTATTTGCTATAATGAGTGACAGCTGTACTTAAGCATAAGAGAAAAGGCCAACAAGTTTTTACTCATATTTTTATTATTTTTTTCTTCTTCAGTTCAACAGTCAAAGATATTGACTGCCTGGATAGGACTCAAGTATGATAAGAATTTGAATACCTTCAAATGGGTGGATGGTACAAGTCCAGGACAGTACTGGGTATGATTTCCAAATTAATGTTCTAGTTAAAGTTACAATCCTGAAACTACAAAGGCTTTGCTTCCAGTAAAAAGACAACAACAAGCCATTCCATAATTATGTCTGTGCTGTCTCTGGTCAGGCACTATCCTGTTGTTTAGCTAACTCTCAAATATAATGGTCCGACCATCTCTGAAATGAATAATGGACTGTTTTAGATTTTAAAAAAGTGTCTATGACGATTCTTGAAATAAAGCAGGTCATCCTTGAATTATACTTCATGCCTTGTCCTTTTGTTTGAAGTAGGAACCTATTTCTGTTTGCCAAATCATAACCTGTAATTTACCTTATATCAAGTGTTTGTTTGGCATACATGCCATAATGTCCTGGACATCCGTAGTAGTCCCGAAAATGAGGTGTCTGTCTCGGAAATGTCCTGGTAAAAATAAAAATCTAAAACAATCCATTTTGAAGCCAGAAATTTAACATTTTTATGTAATCTTATTGTCATGTTATTATTAACTATTCTAGAATGCTTATAACAAACAATTATCCCCATACAGCATTGCAATATACAGTAAATGGTGACACTTTGCTTGCATACAAGGTATATAGAGTAAATGTTTATAAATCTATTCATCGTTTTTTTACAGGCCAATGAGACAAATTTTTACCCTGGTGAACCTGATGATTATAAGAATGGTCAGGAATGTATACAGATTGTCGGAGGTCGTAGAGATTATACGGGCTCGTGGGACGATGGTAACTGTTCCATACAACAAGGATTTATCTGCGAGAAAAATGCCGGTGAGTATGATGTCAGCAATGTATTCTTATGATGTCATATATAAATTGTTCTATATATAGCATCTCACATGTGTTCACATATTATATAAAAAATAATTAAACAATATTAAACAAACTGGTTGAAAAGGATGAATACAAAGAAACCACATTTCAATATTAAATAAATTCAAGCTATTAAAAGCATGCTTTATGGTATTTTCATGGGAAAGTTTGATAACAATTTTGTATCATTTGACAAACGGTGTATGATTCATTTCATTAAATGGCTTGACACATCGAAATTACTGAAAACTTATTTTGACACTCAAAATGCCCTTTTATACTCTTTTTTTTTTTTTTTTTTCCCCTTTGAAACTAAGCTATGAACATGCAGCAAAGACTTTTAACTACACATGCGTAATTATATTTACTGAGTGCAGTATCATAATGGCTTCATTTTGTTCTTTTTGGCATATATCTGTATTTAAATCTTATTACTTCGTATAATAATTAAAAGTTCACCACAATGATAACTAAAATTACTTTTGATTGCTCAGCCATTGAATGCCTGATGTCATCTTTTATGTTCATCTTTTTCTTGTCCTTCAATGAAAATAATTCAAAGCTCCAATTGATTTTTCATTCAATTATTTATTTGATAAGTGTAATAATTATTCAATATGTTTATGTAATGATTATCCATTAGATTTGTGTAATGTTTTTCATTTTATTTGTAAATTGTGTGATGTTTATATAATCGGAGGATGTCATAATTATCTAGTTGGTTTCTGTTTTAATTATAAATAAACATATATCTTACACTTTTTTCAGTTCCTAAAGTAATCTTGCCACCAACCGGTCCACCTGTACCTAGTAAGTCATCTTTATATTAATTTTATATAATTAGATTTTTATATAATGGTAGAATTATTGGTTAAAAATGCTTTGAGTGCTGTGTAAACATTAAATTTTGCATAAATGTTAGTGGAAATAACAAGATCTAAGTACACTCTTGTAAACTAGCAAAATATATTTTTATGTTTAAATTGAAAATTTGAAAAAGAGTTAATTGTGAATAAAAAAACAAACAAAGCAAACATCAACAAGGAAAAATAAACCCTACTGACTTCTTTTCTTGTCCTTTTTTTTCCCCCTCTAATCTTCAACATTTCAACATTACCTCGCCCTTCATATCTTGTCCTCTTATCTATAACCAAACTTCAGCCCTCACATCTTATCATTTAATCTTAAACCAAACCTTTCCCCTTTAATGGTCAACATAACCTCGACCCTCATTTCTTGCCCTCTTATCTAAAACCAAACTTCAGCCCTCACATCTTGTCCTTTAATCTTGAACCAAACCTCTCCTCTCATATCTTGTCCTCTTATCTAAAACCAAACTTTAGCCCTCATATCTTGTTCTTTCATCTTAAACCAAACCACGTCCCTCATATCTTGTCCTTTAATCTTAAACCAAACCACGCCCCTCATATCTTGTCCTCTTATCTAAAACCAGTCTTCTGCCCTCTCATCTTGTCCTTTAATCTTAAACCAAACCTCACCCATCACATCTTGTCCTCAAATCTTAAACCAAACCTAGCCCCTCATATCTTGTCCTCAAATCTTAAACTAAACCTCGCCCCTCGTATCTTGTCCTCAAATCTTAAACCAAACCTTGCCCCTCATATCTTGTCCTCTTATCTTAAACCAAACCTCGCCCCTCATATCTTATTCTCTTATCTTAAACCAAACCTCGCCCCTTATATCTTGTCCTCAAATCTTAAACCAAACCACGTCCCTCATATCTTGTCCTCTTATCTAAAACCAAACTTCAGCCCTCACATCTTGTCCTTTAATCTTGAACCAAACCTCTCCTCTCATATCTTGTCCTCTTATCTAAAACCAAACTTTAGCCCTCGTATCTTGTTCTTTAATCTTAAACCAAACCACGTCCCTCATATCTTGTCCTTTAATCTTAAACCAAACCACGCCCCTCATATCTTGTCCTCTTATCTAAAACTAATCTTCTGCCCTCACATCTTGTCCTTTAATCTTAAACCAAACCTCACCCATCACATCTTGTCCTCAAATCTTAAACCAAACCTAGCCCCTCATATCTTGTCCTCAAATCTTAAACCAAACCTCGCCCCTCGTATCTTGTCCTCAAATCTTAAACCAAACCTTGCCCCTCATATCTTGTCCTCTAATCTTAAACCAAACCTCGCCCCTCATATCTTATTCTCTTATCTTAAACCAAACCTTGCCCCTTATATCTTGTCCTCAAATCTTAAAGCAAACCACGTCCCTCATATCTTGTCCTCTTATCTAAAACCAAACTTCAGCCCTCACATCTTGTCCTTTAATCTTGAACCAAACCTCACCCGTCATATCTTGTCCTCTTATTTAAAACCAAATTTCAGCCCTCATATCTTGTTCTTTAATCTTTAACCAAACCTTGCACCTCATATCTTGTCCTTTAATCTTTAACATAATCTTGCCCCTCATATCTTGTCCTCTTATCTAAAACCTAACTTCTGCCCTCACATCTTGTCCTTTAATCTTAAACCAATCCTCGCCCCTCATTTCTTGACCAAACCTAGCCCCTCATATCTTTTCCTCGAATCTTAAACCAGATCTGGCCCCCTCATATCTTTTCCTCTTATCTTAAACCAAACCTCACCCATCACATCTTGTCCTCAAATCTTAAACCAAACCTCCCCCCTCGTATCTTGTCCTCAAATCTTAAACCAAACTTTGCCCCTCATATCTTGTCCTCAAATCTTAAACCAAACCTTGCCCCTCATATCTTGTCCTCAAATCTTAAACCAAACCTCACCCCTCATATCTTATCCTCTTATCTTAAGCCAACCCTCGCCCCTTATATCTTGTCCTCAAATCTTAAACCAAATTAGCCCCTCATATCTTGTCCTCAAATCTTAAACCAAACCACGTCCCTCATATCTTATCCTCTTATCCTAAACCAAACCTCCCCCCTCATATCTTGTTCTCTAATTATTCCTTTTGTCATTAATTTTAGCACAGATATCCCCGCAGTGTGGTTTTGGCTGGATATACAGCCCTACCAGTAATTTTTGTTACCAAGTTGTGCTTGGTATACCAAGAACATGGCAAGGTGCTAGAGCATACTGCCAACAGAATAATGGTGATCTGCTATCTGTATCTGGTGTTCAAGAACAAAATTTTATACAAGGTAAGTCGGATGGACATGACTGTTATCAATGACCAGTAAATCAGCCCTTCTTCACTTAAGATGCTTTCGAACCTTAGTAATATATGGACAAAATTGAATAAATAATGGCTGTTTTTTTTTCTATAGGGAAAAAGTAACATTTATATGACATGTGCAGTAATATAATTTGAATATACATCATGTGTATGAAAATTTGTCTTCTACGATTTCACTTAAGTGGAAAATAAATGATCTTTTTCATGGAAATTTAGTAAAATCATGGCAAAATATGAATACAGTTTTTGTCACTGATAACACTGTCTGCTGTAATAAAATTGTGGGATTTTTATTCCAGCGCTTTTGTCATCCCCGAAGTATGCAAGGTTACAGCTAAACTTTTGGATAGGAGCCACAGACCAGACACAAGAAGGAGGTTGGCACTGGGTTGATAACACACCATTTAGGTAAATAATTATCTATACGTGTACATTAGGGGAACATATGTAATTATTCAACTCTAATTAATAATTTCTTTTTTCTTTCTTTTTTTTAAACAACAAAAAAAAACTAGTAGTGCATTTGAAGGAAAGGAGCTGCATGTCAAATGAAAGACATATAGGCTAATACATTATTTTGACTTATATTTCCTGGATTGTTTTGGATAAACAAGTTTCTTTAACTGGCATACTTCAGATATACACTTTTTAGTCCCCTACCGGTTTACCGGAGGGGACTTTAGGTTTACCCTCCGTCCGTCTGTCCATCTGTCCGTCCGTCTGTCTGTCAGTCCGTCAGTCCGTCCGTCCACAAAACTGGATCCCGCGATAACTTGAAAAGTACTGAAAATATTTTTATGAAACTTGGTATATGGATAGATGGCAGTATGGAGATTATGCAAGTCTTTTTATTTTCTTCCTATGTTGAAAATTCTGGTTGCTATGGCAACAAATAGGCTGAAAATATGGCAAATTTTACACATAAACTGGATCCAGTGATAACGCAAAAAGTACTGGAAATATTTTTATGAAACTTGACATATGGGTAGATGGCAGTCTTGAGATTATGCACGTATTTTTAGCTCGACTTTTCTATGAAAAGGGGAGCTATCCTACTCGCCCCGGCGTCGGCGTTGGCGTCACACCTTGGTTAAGTTTTTCGTACCACCCCACTTTATTTCAGAAGTATTACAAGTATGGCTTTGAAACTTACCATACTTGTTCACCATCATAACCTCCATCTACAGACAAGAGTACATAACTCTGTCAAGGTTTTTGACAGAATTATGGCCCTTTTTTGACTTAGAAAGTGTATTGAGCTTGGTTAAGTTTTTTGTACCACCTCACTTTATTTCAAAACCATTGGAGGTATTGCTTTGAAACTGACCATACTTGTTTACCATCACGACCTTCATCAACAGACAAGAGGACATAACTCTGTCAAGGTTTTTGACAGAATTATGCCCCTTTTTGACTTAGAAAATACATTGAATATGGGTAAAATCCACTTATTGCCTTAACCCTTTGAGATATTGCTTTGAAACTTTTAATGCTATTTCACATCATTACCCCATCTGTACGCAAGAGAAGGTAACTCTGTCAAGGATTTGTTTTAAAAATTAAGGCCTTTTATCGACTTAGAATCTTGGTTAAGTTTTTAGTACCAGTCCACTTTTTGACTGAACTGTTTGAGATATTAATTTGAAAGTTGGAATACTTGTTTACAATCATGATTCCCAAACATGTCCAGGAGAAGGTAATTCTGTCAAAGATTTTATTTGAATTATGGCCCTTAACTGTCAATGTTTTGTATTATAGGCAAGCACTAAAAAACTTAAAAAATCTAAAAAAATTCATTCCTATCCACTGAACCTGCAGTGTTCAAGGGTATCACACAATTCAGTAAAATAATTCTTCACTAAATATCTTAATGCTCATGGCCATTGTTCACTTTAAAAATACAGAGATTCTTGTATTGCCTTTTACTGCAAAAACTTTTTTTATTGGCAAGCAATAAAAAAGTCGAGCGCGCTGTCTTACGGACAGCTCTTGTTCTTTTCTTCCTATGTTGAAAATTCTGGTTGCTATGGCAACAAATAGGCTGAAAATATGGCAAATTTTACACATACACTGGATCCAGTGATAACGCAAAAAGTACTGGAAATATTTTTATGAAACTTGACATATGGGTAGATAGCAGTCTTGAGATTATGCACGTATTTTTCTTTTCTTCCTATGTTGAAAATTCTGGTTGCTATGGCAACAAATAGGCTGAAAATATGGTAAATTTTACACATAAACTGGATCCAGTGATAAGGCAAAAAGTACTGGAAATATTTTTATGAAACTTGACATATGGGTAGATAGCAGTCTTGAGATTATGCATGTCTTATCTGTTCTTCCTATATTCAAAAAATATCTGTTGCCTTGGCAACAAATAGGCTTAAAACATGGCAAATATAACAATATTTGTGATTAGTCAAAAAGAACTGAAAATTTTTATGAAATTGCATCTTTAATTCAAGAGTTATCTCCTCTTTAAGAATTTTGCTTTTAAAATGTTATATTTTGGTAACAGGGATGTTTCAAATATTAACTTTAGAGTGTCCTTCAGTCCATCTGTCTGTCTGTTCATAAAAACTGTTTCCTGTGATCACTTTTAAAGAACTTTTCCAACAAATTTACTTAAAATAGAGAAAAATTGAAACATTAGTGAATGGCCAATGGCCCTTCAGAATGTTGATGGGGTTCTAACCGGTAGGGGACTTATGGATTGCTTGCAATACTATGATAATTGCTTGTTTTATATGGTAAGTGTATATTAATCTCCTGGTTATTATTTCATGTTAGAAGATGTATTATTATGTATCCTTCAGATATTTGAACTGGCACCCAGGAGAGCCTAATAATGTAAGGTTTGGTGTTGAGCCTGAAAATTGTGCTGAGATGGTTCCTAGCTGGAATTATCAGTGGAATGACAAATACTGTAGCAAGGAAGAAGTCTTTATCTGCAAGAAAAATGGTATTTGTATCTTCTTAGCTGTTTTTTCTTTTTCATAAAAAGTACATATTTCATGCATTTGAAGAAAAGGATCTACATGTCAATTCAATGTTCTTTTTGTAGTTTCTTTCTTCAATTTGATTAACCGTTTTATGGTCATGTTAAAGTAACTTTGTCTCAGGATAACACATATGCCAAATTTATATAATTATAAACTTGCACTTGATAATTCTTGCATTGGTTTTATTTTTACTTGTGAAGTCAATGTTAAGTTTATGATGGATTGGACAGAAATAATTGACATGATAAAGGTGCCAGTTTGCCTCTCAAGCTAGAGATTGTGAGTTCAAGACCAAATCGGTCACAACCCAGTTTCCTTATATACATATACCTAGATTGATGATGCTTGAATGCCTATCAATTGTAAGTTAACATTCCATAGCCATACAACAAAGGTTTGTTTATGTAAATAATCTTTGTTTGTTTCAGCTTTGACCACAACTGCTTTAACTGTGGCTCCACCAACAGGTTTTAATAAAGGTAATGTAGTAAATATAATTAATTAATTTTGGATTATTGATTTTAGTATTTTGTAATAGATTTGTAGTTTTACTGTGTTTTTCTTTTCTTTGACCATAATATCACATTATGAAAATTGTTCATAAGTGGTTAGAGAATAAATTTTGTATGTGATGGTGATTCATTCTGTATAGCTCAAAAAGCCCAATGACCTTTTGGTTACAAATAATAGTTATGGCCAAGATTTTTTTGTGAAGCATTCTAAATGTGAAAAAAAAAATATTTAAATGACAGAAGCTGTCAAAACTCAGTCTTTTAGCAGTGCTAGCACAGGATCAAAACAGTTTTTACAAGATTTTGTTCCTTTAATGAAGAAATAATTTATCCCAATCAGCAATTTTATCGTTAAATAAAATCAGTTATTTTTTTCAATTCATGCATCACACTTGATATATTTTACATGTTTTATTATTTGTTCACAATTTACGTGTGTTATTATTTCACATTTTACATGTATTATTGTTTCACATTTTACATGTGTAATTTATACAGGTAATTGTAAAGGAGAGGCTATGATATCAGGAAACTACAGTCTGGTAGATAGTGGTTCATTTAAATCTTCTCCTCCAAGAGATGCTCAACATACAGCCCTTAATGCTAGACTCTTCCCAAATAATTTACTAGGTATGTGTACTATTTAAACATTCATCACGGTTGTACATTTTAAATAATCAACCCTTACAACTTTAAATATCTTAAATGTACTTGTCCATCTTTACATCTAAACATGACCATTTATCATCTTTAGGGAAAATTTTCAGTACATGTATACATACTGAGTGAATAGTGATCAGTGCAGACCCTGATCAGATGACACAGGTTGATCAGATGACACAGGTTGTCTCCGAAATGACACTTATGCTAAGACCCTCTTATAAGACAGGTAGATTTTTTTTAAGGAAAAATAATAATACTGCACCTCAGAGTTTTTATGGAAAATTGTCATAAATCATGAAAATGAATTGAGTGATCAGGTGAATGAATAACCATTTTCAAAAAGAATGTAATTTATTACATTAATAATAATTGCAGCAGTATTTTTTGAAATTTTTATTACAACTATATTTATCGATATTGTAATTACAGCAGTATTTGTTGATATTTTTATTACAGCAGTATTTGTTGATATTCTAATTACAGCAGTATTTGTTGATATCTTTTATTACAGCTGGGGGAGGCTGGTCAGCAAAAACAGCTGATACAAATCAGTATATAACAGTGTTATTTTATAACACTATAGTTGTGAAAGCAATTATTACAGCTGGACGGACGGACGTTGATGAATGGGTGTCACAATATCAAATACAATACCAGGAGACATACTACTCAGAATGGTTGAAATACAACGACCCACCTGGTACTGTCAAGGTAAACATCTCTCTCAAAATGTATATATCAGTCATTCATCAAAGTAGTTCTGTAAAAGGAAAACTCTCTCTTGCGTACTTGACTTAAACCATAACTACTGTGGACCTGGTTTCTAGAAATATGGATTCAGATCAACCATTGGACAACTTATGATTGATTACATCCTTTTCCAGAACATTTTAAGGAACTCCACTGAGGTCCACACCCTTAAATACAAAATTTGAATTTCTTACAAAGAGAACTTAAAACAGAAATATATGCAAAAGATATTTAGAAATATACAAACATGTACTCAGAAATAAATAGAAAATCATATTTTTGTGCTATTAGCTTGAATTGAGTGAAAAGTATTGCAAGGCTTTTCAATTTTGTGTCATTCCTTACCATAAAAATAGTCATCCTGGAAAAACGGAGTGATAGAATGATCTGAAATTTTGCAAAAAAATTATTGGTCTAGACCAATATCAAATGAAATATTAATCTCAAAAAAAATTTCCAGTCCCATTATGTCAAAAAACTTCAGTGGAGTCCCTTTAAAATAAAATTTCTTCTGATTGGTAATCATTGATTAATTTTCAAACCATCATCAAGGTAAAAATCTAAAAGATAATGCTATCTCGTATTGTGAAAATGCTAATTTTTCTTCTTGTTTTCAGATATTTTCTGGCAACAATGATTCAAGCACTCCAGTCACTAACACCTTGTTCTTCCCATTTGAAGCAAAACAGGTGAAGTTAATTCCTGTCCAATGGAACCAGGGTATATCCCTTAGATTAGAAATTCTTGGTTGTCTAGAAGGTACATTGTTTATTTCTAGATGAATCTATTAAGTACCCTT
This sequence comes from Ruditapes philippinarum, assembly GCF_026571515.1. Taxonomy (NCBI): domain Eukaryota; kingdom Metazoa; phylum Mollusca; class Bivalvia; order Venerida; family Veneridae; genus Ruditapes; species Ruditapes philippinarum. The sequence continues at coordinate 44,819 of NW_026853503.1, read as the reverse complement.
CCTGATAAATAACATTGTTATTTAGAAACAACAAAGCAACAATTTTAGTCTTTAGAATTTTAGTTTTTCTATTCTTTTAGAAATAGAATTATATTTCATTGAGTTGTTTGGTTTTACAGTTTGTGTATGTGACACTTAAAAAACAATAATTTTTATTGATGCAGATTGGATAAATATGAAAGATTAAGCAAGAGCTTATTATTCATGAAGCAAAACTAGACACTTCGGCTACTGTTCCTCATTAATTAATTAAGTATACATTTCAAAGGCAAATTCTTAAATGCCCTGTGAATGTTTATCCCAATAAACATGAATGTATATTTGCATGTTTTAGAGAGTTGTATACCTGATTATGCCGTGAGCGGACCTTTGGTTGCCATGGATGGTCAGTTACAATCATCAGGGTTTTCCGACATTGCACATGATGCCAAAGCTGCACGGTTACGACCAGTTACACAGGGTGTGACACCAGCATGTTGGAAACCTCAGATCTCGAACACAAATCAGTGGATTCAGGTTTGGTTGTATTTCATGGCTTTATGTCCTTTTCATATTATGATGACCAAAATCCTTGAAAGATTTTATGTTTGTTTTCTTGACATGTACTGTACATGCCCACTTCAGAGATCAAAAAATTCCACTTGTTCACTTGTAATTACGATAAGAATTAAGAGAACTTGGTGCAGGAGGAGTAGTAAAATGTTGCCTGCACATTGAATGTAAAAGCTACTCATCCTGCAGGACGAGTGACTTAAATAGTTTTCGATGCCTGCGCTTATAAGGCGCCTTTTTTTTTTAAGAAATTGAAGGTAGATAACATAAAAATATCGCAAGATAGAAGAAATTTGTAAATTTTTCAATCAATTTTTTTGTAGTATTTGATTATAAGATGCATTACCCACTCTATTTTTGAAATTTCTCCAAAATGCGTCTAGTAAGTGGAAGTTTTTCATGTTTTTCCTCTGATGTTTGTTCAAAAGTATATGCTTTAAACACTAAGAATCATTCATTAATGCTGAACTTTATATTCTAACACTATCGGAAATTTTCCTATATAGACAAAGAAGGCCGGAAGCGTGCATTATTCTACAACAATGCACTCGCCGTTCTTATTATCTCCCTGTGTATTTTCACATTGAGAGCGCCATTTTGTTTAAAAAATCTGATAAATAAAAACAAATTTTTGTCGAACTTTGTTGTGAAAACTATCTAGAATGAAGGAAAATGGTCTAACTTAGAAAATGAATCCGAACACCAATATCTTTAATTCAGTCGTTAACTCTGTACATGCGTTTAAAGTGTTGTTTACGTGACATCACAATGTAGCGCCAAACAGCACGTGCAAAACAATCAAATCAAGTACACTATTTTAATGTCGCAAACGAATAAAGTTTTACATAATTATTTCACTTTTAATAATTTGTAATTCGCTTGAAAAATAATAGAGTGAAATAAAATAAACAAAGTTTTATCAACCTTTTCAAAATTCGTTATTCTCAAAATGTTTCTACACACGGTAGATTTAACGACAGTTTTTTCAACCCACTGGAATAGCCTTTTAAGAACATTTCTATTGGAAACTCTGAGGCGAAAACAAATTTAACCACCAAACATAAAGTCCAACTTTATAATAATAATTATATTTTGTCTTGACGTGTTAGAATGGAAATAGATATTAATTATTCGTGCATTATTGTATAATAATGCACGTTTTTCGTTCAAATGCTTTGTAATTAATCACTCAGGCCTATCGGCCTTCGTGATTATATTACTACGCATTTGAACTCAAACCGTGCATTATTCTACAACAATGCACTCAGAATTGATATCTATTTCCTAATTTGATATTATAATTTATGTTACTTTGTTTTATAAAAGATTTTTCTTTGTTGCTTGGAGATTTTGTTCAATTATCTGACTTGAGGTTTATTACTATACGATCTGTTTGTTTTCATGGTTGCAGGTAGATTTGGGTAATATATTTTTGATACGTGGTGTAACAGTGAAAGGTAACCCGGCAGCTCAAGAATGGGTGACTCAGTTTCGCTTGAAGTACGGCACAACGAATACCCCGTCTCTCTATTACCAGGAACCGTACGGAAAACCCAAGGTTTGATCTTACTTTTAATTTGATTTAGTATTCTTTGATTTTAAGTGACCTTGACACTGTAAAGGTTAGTTTGGTATTTTCAGGAGACTTCAGTTACTACTGTGTGCATTACATGTATTTCTGGCATAAATTGGGGCACCTTGGTATAATCACCAACCCCCATTAACCAAGCTGAATAGAAGGAATCCAATGTTATGGATGGATTTTAAACACACAGTGGTGAGAACAATCAAATTGAAGCCAGCAACCTTTACCACATGGCCACAGAAGTTCCTCTATTTTTAACTTTAAATTAAACTATCAGTAGGTTGTTAATAAGTGAATGACTTGTGGTGAGAAACTGAATTGTAAAAAATGTCAAAAAGAAACAATATGTTGAGGATAATGAATATCTTAATATTTTTTATTTTTGCAATTATCTTTAGTGGATGAAACATTTAGATATTCATGATGCAAGTGACATTTTACATGTATAGTGTACATTGTTTTACCAGTTTGCAAAATAAGACCTAATATACTATTATTAAATTTTGACAATGTTTCTGCTGTGTATATCTTGCTATTTTCTGTTTATTTTATGTAAAAGGCAGTTTCTCAGGATAGTTAAACCATACATGCCATAATGTCCCAGACATCCGGGAATGTCCCACAAATAAGGTGTCTGTCCCAGAAATATCCCAGACATAATTTATGTCCTGGTAGAAATGAAAATCTAAAATAATCTTCTTTGCAGCCAGAAGTTCAACTTAAACTTTTTGTTCAACCTTAATTTCACAAAATTTCTCTATTTGCTAGAATATCCCAGGAAACGTTGACAACAGTTCTCCTGTAACATACTACTTCAAGTCACATTTTCAAGCTAGATTCATCAGGATAGTCCCCAATGCATGGCATACCAATATAGCACTGGCCTTTGATATCCTGGTTTGTCAAAATGGTGAGTGGTGGTTACCTCCCTTGTTTTGTACTTGTTAATTATAAATCAAATACTTATTTTAATTTCTTTAGAGAAAAGAAACACTTTATGAAAAAAAAGGAGATAGTTTCAAGTTAAATCTGGGACAATGAACTGGACTTAAGCACCTTAGCAAGTTATCTATTCATTCAATCTGGTGCGTGAAGCACAATTTTAATTGTCATTCTGATTGTAATGTGGAAATGTATTTTTTTGTAAAATCATGTAGTAAACAGTTAAGATATGATAAAAGTCAACTGGAGTAAGATTTTAACAGTCCTTTACTACCAAACTTGATATTATGAAAATTTAAGAACATTAGTTGCTTTCAATTAGACATCCATAAAAGACCACCTATCAAAGTTGGTAGTTTGCTTGTCTTGAGGTCAAAAATATGATTCAAAGTTCTCTATTTAGCTTTAATGTTTTTTGGAGTGAATAAAGTGTATGTTCAGTGGATAAGACCATTACAGAACTTTAACAATTACAGTGATTTTTCCCCCTGGTAATTGATATTCTATGACTTTATGACATGTCAACATTGTTGTTACAGGATGTAATGGTGTTGCATTGATTAAGTGGGGGCTCACCATATTGCTGATGATGCAGCTGAGTGCATCTTCCGTCCTTGACACTCGTCATACTAGTGGCACCGAGCCCAGGACTTCAATCTTCCAGCTAACGGAGCTTTACGCTGGAGCATGGATACCTTAAATACAGTGATAAACAGCAGTATTTGAAAGTATCACTGAATTCTTACTAAATATTGCAATAATGTATACAGTACAGAAAGTTCGCACTGCTTAAATTATCTTACATCTAATTTGCATACAAAACTTATTTATCTCTCACAAACAGAATAAATCAAATCTGCAGTTATCATCTGTGTATTATTTTTTCACTGCTGTCCATGAAACTGCCCTTTCCTGGAATTTTGTAGCCATGATTTTTGTTATTTTTCTGCCATAACATTTAACAAAGAAATAACTATATTTTGTGCGCAGATTTTTCCATGAAGTTATCAAAAATGTATTCTTTTCATTTCTCAATTCAGCAAAAAAAATGGTATAAGCCTTTAGATTAGGAAAACATATTATTGTAGACAGATTTGTGGTTCATTGAAAGGTACCTGTCAGTCCACTTCCGAATAAAGATCACCCTTTACAGAATTTATTTTTAGTTCGATTGTGTAGGAAGCTTTAAGCTTATAGACACACTTTCCAATCTGTTCCTGGAACGTCCACCCAGTACTGAGCAACAAGTGTAAAGTTTCTTGCTCAAGGAAACAACGACTGGCCCCTGACGGGGTTTGAACCCATGCGGCTAGCGATCATTAGATAACTAGTCTGAAGCGTTAACCACTCAGCCATGCCGCCACTAACAATTCTTCTTTGATTAAAGAGAACAAAAATAATCTCCAAATAAAGCCCTCATGTGTTTGGGCTCTCCAGTGTATGACCTTTACTCACAGGTTTGACTGTAATTTTATAATAAAATAACTTGTACAACATTTTTCAGGCAGATTTAGGATTTGCAATACAGATTACAGCTGTAAGCACACAGGGGGCATTTGACTCAGCTGACTGGGTGAAAAGTTATAAAATCAGTTATTCCAGTGATAACCAAAAATGGGTGTATTACTATGAACTAGGATCTCAACCTAAGGTAAGATTTCAAAAAAAAATTAATAATGGTAGGGTAAGTGTTACATTTGAATTGTTTCATCTATGTGAAAATAATAATATACAAGCACTTCCACATACATTTAAAGTTAAATGTAATTATACAAGCTTTTTTTTTTGCTGTGAAGTGTCCTGCAGCCAAAAGAAAATAGAGGCTATTGAATAAGTGTAGGTTCGGTGCTGAATTTATTTATATGTGTGTAGCTTATGAATTTGTCTGTTACTATGGAAATGGCTATTTGAAATGAAGAACAATAAAAGAATTACATTGATACTTTTTACAAGATTTTCTCCCTTTTTGTGTTTTGCTATTTTCTGTACAAAAAAAAATATTTTGTAGGTTTTTGATGGAAATTGGGAAAACCGGATAGCCAGGAAACACTACTTGTTGGTACCTTTTATAGCCAGATATATTCTCATATACCCACAGTCTTGGAACAACAGGATTGCTTTACGATTTGAACTCTATGGATGTCCAGGTATGTTTGCATTTTTTTTTCAATAACACTATTTATTATTACCTGTATATCAAATGAAACAATTGTTTTATGAAACATTATCTTGTATTATTGGAAACACATTTTTTTCTGGGTTTGTTTTTACGTTCACAGTAGAGGTCATATGGTTACTTTCTTGCTTTACTGGTTTAGGAAGACCTCAGATGCCTGTCTGTGCATTATTTTAGGCACCTGATTACCAATGATTTTCCGTAAGCTAGCTGGATAGCTTCCTCACATGAAATAATCCAAAGTTCCTGTTGGGATTCAAACCCACAGCAGTAAGGGGAAAGTTGCTTGAAGTCAATAACAGTTACCAGTTGTCCATGGATGCCCTCAATTGGAAATTCATAAAAGAATAAACATCCACAACCCAAGAGACAAATATATACCCTTGTTTAAATTGCTTGAAGGTTAAGGCTGTAATTTCCTCAAAAACGACTTTAACAAAGAAAGAAAAAGAGTTCAAACACTGGATATTACATGGTCAAAGGAAAATGAAGGAAATACATGGAGAGAATTAGAGAATACTTTCAACTGAATCATTGTCTAAATTGATTACTATGTTATGCTTCACCCTTTCAGTTAACTGATAGAAAAGTTGTGAGTACTTTATGATTGCATAATTGTCACTTTTTTTCACCATAACTTGGGAGATTGCCCTTTGTGGCAGAGGAGTTGCTTTTAAAGATTGAGGCATCAGAATTGCAGCCACTGTTTAACCCTGGGTGATCAAAAGAGGCGAGTAAATGGGTTCAAATTACTTGATTATATGCATCTCTTAGCCCCAGCAGGTGAGATGGTTTTAACCCATGTTGTTGCTTGTTTATAACACCCACAGTTAGCCAAAATCATCTTTCCTGTTTCAGCACCATATGACATAAACTGTATTGGTACACTGTAAAACAAAACAAAAACAAACAAAGTAACTTGGAAAATTGCAATATAATTTAATTTGAAACCAAATCAAAATTGACATGTTTGTTTGTAGGGGCAGCATCTGGTGTAAGAATTGGGTGTTACGCTGATGATGCTCATGATCGAGACCTCAAGTACGAGCCCTACACTGACCCCAGGGTGGGCATGTGGCCTCCCATGTGTGTTGACCATTGTTTCAGAAAGGGTTACTATTATGCAGGTCTACAGGTAACTATAGCAACGTTTGTACTGTAATTTTAGTGTATATATCAAACAATCAGCATGAGTTTCATTTTTTTGCTGCCTTTATTAAGGTTTCTATCTTTCATTGTTTCTTTTTTGTTAAGAGCACTTTATTTAATCTAGATTGACTATTGATATTACAAATTTATTCATATTCATTGAAATTACATGGCTGTATATATTTGTATGTTAGGATTTTGCATTTTCAACTTTCTAAGCGTGTAAAACTTTATGAAAATTTAAATTTTAACTATTTATTCATGTTTATTTTAGAATCAATTTAAATGTTTTTGCGGGAATTCCTATGGAAAGTATGGCCCCGCCACAGACTGCAACCAGGCATGTTTTCCCAAGACAAACTTCCAGTGTGGTGGACCCTCGTCAAATATCATCTATACAACTGGGATGTGTAAGTCTGTTTCATGTACAGTAGAATCCCTACTTAAGACCACCCCAGAATTAAGACCACCCTGCTATTAAAACCATTTTTTAACATATTTACATGTTCATTTTGCATAAAGTATAGGTTCATACATGTTTTGGCAAAATAATTGATAGCGAATCAATTGATATCAATTTAATTCTCTCTGACTGGTTTTTATAAACATTTTTTACAAATACTATTTTTTACAACAAATTTTGAACTATATACAAAGTATTTAACTTTCAGGCAAAATTGACAAAAGTCAATAAAATCTTTAATATTACGAAGAGGAAATGTAATTTATTTTTTCACTTACAGCTCCAGAATTCAAGATCTGCCCCAACAGACTGGAAAGTCTTATGGTAATAGATGGCTATGTGCTGCTCCAGACTAAACAGTCCTGGTACGATGCCCGGGCAAGCTGTAAAGGTCAGGGTGGTGATCTAGCCTCGCCAAACAGCCAGGCAGAGCAAGATTTTGTGTTTAGTTTGCTGGAATATGCAAGTAAGTGACTCACTGATATAAATTACCTTTAAACTAATAATGACTTTTTTTATTCCCTCCACACTTTCAATATGTCTTAAAGGTCCATTCTTGTATGTTACAACTCACAGCAGCTATGTCCTTCAGTTGATTAGAGAAATAAACGTAAGCATTGCTGTGTGCTGTCTATGATAATATTATTAAAATATTATACATATATATAGAGAATATTTCATATTAAATTTTAATTTTTAGTTGAAAATCAAATTCTAGAATTTTTTTTATGTTAGGATATTGATAATAATACAATGGTATTCATCCTCAATAACAGTATTGCAATATATACACACACAAAGATTTTCTAAATTTCAGATATTTCCTCTAATTTTCTAAAATAGCTAGATTGTGTTGGCTTTTTTTTTTTAGACAAACAGAAATACATGGATAGGATTTAATGATATACAACGCGAAGTCTCTCTATAGGTGGGCAGATGGGTAGCCAGGTGAAGTATACAAAACTGGGGATTAAACCAGCCAAGTCATACATTAAATGACAACCAGGACTGTGTTTGTCAATGCAGAATATGTGGTACACTATATAAATATATTTAACAGAGTAAAGCATACATTTGTGAAAGATATTTTATTGAAATATATACTGTCACACTGTTTCAGTAATTTTTATAATAGTTTAATTTTTTGTCGTAAGAGTTTTAGAAAACAGTGTTTTTGTTTTTAAATGAGTTCCTGCAACTTACCAGTTCTGGTACCATACAAGGAAGCGTAGTTCTTACCCAAGATGGCCTGGAAAATGGAGACAAAAGGAATCCCTAACGAACCTGCAAAACCTCTAAAGTTGCAGCATGGCAGAATAGTTAACTTGTCTGACTAGTAATCAAAGGATCACTATCTGTGTGGGTTCAAACCAAGTCAGGGGCGTGCCATTGTTTCCTTGAGCAAAAAAGTTATTGCTCAGTACTGGTTGGTTCCTGGAACAGGTTCCAGAGTGTGTCTAAAAGCTTCCTACACATTCCAATTAAAATAAATTCTAAGTGTAAAGAAGGAGATGATGTAGAATGCACATCAAATAAATGCTGTATAAACCAACCTCCAAAACCACAGGAGACCTTGTTACAGAATACAGAAGCAGACACCTTTACCACTAGGCCATTTGTTTCCCCAAATAAATTTCCTATGATATAAAGGTAGTTATTTGATAAACTATTATTTTGTGATACAGTCTGGAGGTTGGCAGGATGAATCTTGTGATGTCAGTCACATGTTCGTGTGTCAGATGGACAAACGTAGATCCAGTCAGCCCGCCTCAACTGTACTACCTGATGGGTGTCAGAAAGGCTGGGATGGGTATCGGTGGTCATGTTACCTGTATGCTGATGCTAAAAGGACCTGGCAAGATAGCAAAGCTGTGTGTGAAACTCTGGGAAGCTTCATTGGGTTAGAATAAGTGATAAGTAAGTTAACAGATTACAATTTCATAAGCATTATTAATTCAAAACGTTGCTAACTTTTATGTCTGTAATTGCATTTGAAGAAACATTCTTATAAACTAGTCTTGTGAAAATAAATTCATGTTTGGCTTGTAGAATGATATTTTCTAAGTGAAAGTTACTGCATTTTTTTCACCATATTTTAGTCTATCAGTAACTAAATTCATCACTTGTAACAGTTGATTTTGTTTTTTTGTTGGTGATAGGTATGAACAAGCGTACCTGGCAGGTGTGTTGGGGAGTAGATCAGGACAGTACTGGATAGATGTAAATGATCTAGCTCAACCAGGAACCTATCAGCATACAGTTGGGAGACACTACCTAGACTTCACTAATTGGGCCCAAAATAAACCAGGTCAGGTTGTTTATATACTTGAGATAAGTTTACATCAATGAAATCCAATAAAGTACAATACATCATTTTAAACTAAGTTTTCTGAAAGATAACACTGATTTTTAGAATTGTTAACCCTGGATGGCAGATTGGCAGGCAAAAACAATTCCTTTTGTGCCATACTCATATAATTTTCAACAGATTTTCAATCAAACTGTCAGAGAAATAATGTCACAAAGTACTCTGGAACCTTTTTTCTGCTGCACTTTTTGAAGAAAAAGCTGAACTACTGTCATGACCCACTTTTTTTGGAGAAAAGTGGAGACTGCTGACAGCTCTTATCAATGTGGCAGGGTTTTCAAACACCTTTTATTGTACACTTTCAATTTTCCACCACATTGGAATACAAGATGAAACAAACACTTAAATCCACTGATTTTTTTCACATTTTTGGTTTATCACTAGTTTACTTTCTACTATAATGTCCAACAAGTTAAAAATCAAAGTATATATTTATACCAAATTGTTCTCCCAAAAGACCATTAAAAATCATGACTTGGAGTAAACACACAGTGATTTTCTCATTTAAATAGGAAGAGGCCTTAGCCTCTTGATTTGTGGGAAAAAATTTTCGCTAAAATTGCTGATTTGGGAAGTAAAAAGCAGGTTTAAGGACGTTTTCGGGAGTTTTCATATAGACATATAGGCAAAATTAAAACTGTTCATTAGAATTTCTTTGAACTTGGCATGTTGTTAGAATATGATAACATAAACATTGTAAGCGAAAAAAAACTTTGGGGTCACCGTTCTCGTTTTTGAGTTATCTGCCCCTGAATCAGAACTTTCTATTTATTTGAGGTCAATTCAAGGGCAGATAAGTTAAACATACTTAAATGAATTCTTGTTTTTACTTCTGAATTATATTTTTCTTTTTACTGTTGAGTACGATACATTATAACATACAATTCCATATATCATTTCTGTTGTTTTTTTTTTCAATAAAAAATAGAGATACTTTAAATTCTTTAAAAAAAGGCCATTTTTAAGAAAAGTATGCACAGGTTTAAAGAAGAAGTGGAAGAAAAATTATCCACTCTAAATTCCTTCTTGAAATTTTGCATATCGACTAAAACGAAGGTAAGCTTCATGAAAATAAGAAAAAAAAATGTATTGTTTCTTTTTTCATTGCAAATTATCTGCCCTTGAATTTAACGAAAAAGTCCAATTCAAGGGCAGATAACTCGAAAATAAGAACGGTGACCCCAATTTTTTTTTTTGCTTAAAATGTTTCTGTTATCATATTCTAACAACATGCCAATTTTTATGCCCCCACAGAGTGGGAGCATATAGCGTTGCACTTGTCCGTCCGAGTGTCCGTCGGTCAGTCCGTCCGTCCATCCGTACATCCCGAAATCTTGTGAACGCAACTCCTCTTAAACCGGATGGCAGATTTTGCTTAAACTTCCAGGGATGAACAACCTTAATGTTTAGATGGTAGTAAAGGAAGGAATTTTTGCTGCGACCAAATTTAACAGAATTATGGCCCTTTGTTGATTTTTTCACTGTATACTATGTAGAAATTTTGTGAACACAACTCCTCTTAAACGGGATGGCAGATTTTGCTTAACTTTCCAGGGATGAACAACCTTAATGTGTAGATGGTAGTAAAGGAAGGAATTTTTGCTGCGACCAAATTTATCCCTTTGTTGATTTTTTCACTATATACTATGTAGAAATTTTGTGGACGCAACTCCTCTTAAACCAGATGGCAGATTTTGCTTAAACTTCCAGGGATGAACAACTTTAATGTGTAGATGGTAGTAAAGGAAGAAATTTTTGCTGCGACCAAATTTAACAGAATTATGGCCCTTTGTTGATTTTTTCACTAAATAATTATGTAGAAATTTTGTGGAGGCAACTTGTCTTAAACCGGATGGCAGATTTTGCTTAAACTTCCAGGGATGAACAACCTTAATGTGTAGATGGTAGTAAAGGAAGGAATTTTTGCTGCGACCAAATTGAACAGAATTATAGCCCTTTGTTGATTTTTTCACTATTTACTATGTAGAAATTTTGTGAACGCAACTCCTCTTAAACAGGATAGCAGATTTTGCTTAAACTTCCAGGGATGAACAACCTTAATGTGTAGATGGTAGTAAAGGAAGGAATTTTATAGCCCTTTGTTGATTTTTAGTTTTCAACTTGTGGCACATGTAGTCCAAAACATATTTGACCTAGAGTCATAAGATTGACAGAACAGTGGCGTTTGGGGGCATCCGTGTCCTATGGACACATTTCTAGTTAAGAAATTCTATTGAACAGTTTTAATTTTGCCTATATGTCTATATGAAAACTCCCGAAAACGTCCTTAAGTTCAGATTTTTGGAAAACTGCATGATTTTAAAGAAAATTTCAATTGGGAAGTGGCCCTTTATCAGAGTCTGTTATATAAGCAGGAAAATCACTGACATAGAGTAATGTTTTCCCACCTAAACTATATGGAGCGAGCTTGTTATATAACAAACATTAGGAGCAGTTTTAAATATCATAGACAAATGTCAACAAGAACACAAACAGGAGCATTAATATGACAAATCAACGAATATTTTGTGGAATTCACGACAGTTACCAGTTTTACTGCTATAAAATAACTAATAACTAAGACAAATGTTATGAAAAACAGTTGTATCTATAATACATGTATATGTTTAAAGTTTATAAGTCTAATCATAATTTTTTATCTTCTTTATTTACATCTAGATGGAACATCAATGTGTGTATCTATAGGAAGTGGTAACCAGACAGGACTGTGGACGAACCAGTTGTGTACAAATACGGCTGGGTTAGTGTGTAAGGCAACAAGGGTTGGTCACACGGCACCACCTTTACCCCCAGTGTCAACCAGTCTACCTCCCTGTGACCCTGGTCTTATACAAACACCAAACTATTGCTATCAGGTATTCAAAATCTACTTTATGTAAATATCTGGCAAAAAGTGGTCCCAACGAAGCATTAAAATCAGCAAAATGACATGAAAATTGCAGACTCGGTTAGATCATGTAGATTGAGTCTGTATATAAAACCTGTTTGAGTTTAATCTGATTGGGTACTGATACACCAATAAAGCTTGAACGTTGTCATATGACCTTTAATATGTTGATGTCTCTTAAAATTGAAACTTAACCAAAAAAAACAGTAGTAACTATTTAATTAAGTGTTAAATTTGAACATGATGTTAGAATATCATAACTGAAACATTTTAAGTAAACAATTTTAACTCATTTTCAAGCTGAACTTGTTTTCAAGTTTTCTTCCCTTACATTTGATCTTTTTTCATTATTTAGGTTCTATGAAATTCAGATAATTTATACTTCACACAATATTTCTAATATACATGCATCCTTTATTTTTGTTGCAGAATGCCAACTGTGTTTAACACAACATTTATACAACAATATAGTGGTTAATTTCATTTGTACGGTATTTAACTGAGGTGGCATAAAATGACAGCAGCTTAACAAGAAACACAGCACTGTAAAAATTTCACAGTCCTAATACTTAACTATAGCACGCACTTTTAAAACACAAAACAATGAATATGTTTTTTTGAGAATTTTAAAAAAGTTACATATTAAGATCTTATTATTGTAGGTAAACACAGTTGAAGTTCATCGCCGCCGAAATATTGGTGAGGCGATTGTTGATTGTAAAAGTAAGGGAGGTAACCTTGCCTCGTTTCACAGTGCTGCGGATATTGATACAGTGTGGAGGAATGCATTAGTGTATGTTTTTATCGTACACCTTGAAAAATTTGGTCTGTAATGATGCATAAACTGGACATGTCACCTAGATATATGAAATTGTAAAATGTATTATAACAACATGTTACCATTGTCACAATCGTCATAAAGATATGCCATGATATCCACTGTGTTAACATATTATAGGGAAAAACATAAAAGTTTTCTTTTTTTTTAAGATAGATAGATTTATTTTGATAGATTTATTGGAATGGAATACATGGATATTTAAAACAACATGTAGGGTACAAATATATAACATACATGAGAATGATTAAGATGATTAAGCCATGACATGCATACCCAATACCAAGCCCAAGGATAGCACAAAAATGAGAGACATTATTTCAATTGTTATACATTTCATATTTTATTTGTAGTGGGACGTCATCCTCATACTGGATAGGGCTAAATGATCAAGCTACAGAAAATGGTATGTTTACAGAAATCTATAATACAAAGTTAGCATTTTTTAAGGATGCTATGATTATAAGTGTATTTAAACATTGTATCTTTTACTTACACTTCAAGTTTGATTTTACTTAAGAATATGAGGTCTAAATTTTAAATGAATATGAATTAAAAATCCCTCACTGCTGACTTTGGATTCTTCTATGTAAGGAAATTATACAGCTAGCTATTGGAATTTTGCTGGTTCTACTCAGGTACAGTTCATACCTGAAATAATGCACAGAAAGGCATCTAAGGTCTTCCTCCACCAGTAAAGTTGAAGCCATATGGCACATACTGTGTTGATGTGAGTTAACCCCCCACCCCTTTCATCCGCCCATATAAAAGAATTAAAGAGTAAGATTAACCCCTAGTGCATTTGTGCCATTCCAATTTCTCCGTTAGTGACCGACTATAAATTTCTTATAAATTAAGAATTCCATGGTGAACGCAATTTATCTTGTAAGTTGAGTCTTCTGGTCAGTTTACCATAGTGACACTCATTTTCCAAGATCAATTGTTATGGAGATCAGTTGTCAAGTAGAAGATTCTAGAAGGTACGCCTAACCAGATGCTCACCCTATTTAGTTAAAGTGTAGACTTAGCTCTTAGTGTGCCCAAACTGATAATAAACAGGCTTTGTTGCCATTAAAATATACATACTATAGGCAACAAATTTTGAATTTTTATCTTGATATATTATTTCCAAAAGGCAGTACAGACTGTGTGCATCACTGTATAGGGAATTAAGCAAGATCATTTAAGAAATTCGGCAGGAATTTTAAAAAAACTGGAACATTAAAGTATAATAAATTGTTGTTTAAGGGTATGTGTGGACAGATAAAACTGCTGTCAATGTGTTAAACTGGGCTGATAAGCAGCCAGACAACTACAAGGGAATGGAAGACTGTGTTGAAATGTGGAGCTCTACCTCCAAGTGGAACGATGCCGCATGTGCTTCAAAAAATAACTGGATCTGCATGGTGAAAAGAGGACAAGGTAATTTACACTTGATGACATGAAAGAAAACCTTTAATTAAGTTTATTACTTCATAGATGATATAAATTATTTGTTGAAAGGGCCCTAAGATAATTTTCACCAACCATTTTGTATGTACAGTAATTATTAGAGGGGTGTCACTGTTGGGAAAAATGCTAACGATGACCTAATAACCATGGTAAAAGTTTAACTGATCATACTAATATAAAAGCCTTAGATTTTCAACATTTTCTTTATGACAAGATATGATTTGTTCTTTTTGTCCTTATTTTATTGTACTCAAAATAATTACGATACATATCTAAGTATGAAGTAACTATTATCTGATATGGTCGTACTGTACATGGTTGTACTCAATCAGATTGGGGAAAATACATTGAGTACAACTAAAATATAAACAAATTGTCATATCTAGTTATAAAAACTAAGGTAATAATTAGAATCAGTTTAAAACTTATTTGCCTGTTTGTCAAGTACTAACGTGGGTTATCGGTTTTTAAATTTTCTAACTGGTAATTAGCTAAAAAACGGATCGTACCCATTTAAACGGAAAAAAAACATGACACCCCTAATAATCATCATTGCTTCTACAGATATAATGGTGTTAATTTGAGTTCATATATCAGACACATTTATACAATAAAATTTCATTATACTGAACTATAAATTCTACATTTGAACATTGTTATTTTTACTGGCTGAGTACCGTGATTTATTATGCTCCCCGAAAAATTTCGGGGGAGCATATAGTCGTCGGGTTGTCCGTCCGTCCGTCCGTCAGTCCGTCAGTCCGTACGTACGTCCCGAATTCGTGTCCGGCCCATAACTTTGTTATTTGAAGTCGGATTTTAAAATTATTTCACAGAAATGATCACCATATTGAGACGACGTGTCGCGAGCAACATTTGGGTCGCTACCTTGAAGGTCAAGGTCACATCATGACCTTGCAGCAAAATCGTGTCCGGTCCATAACTTTATTATTTGAAGTTGGATTTTAAAAATATTTCACAGAAATGATCACCATATTGAGACGACGTGTCGCGCGCAACATTTGGGGTGCTACCTTGAAGGTCAAGGTCACAACATGACCTTGCAGCAAAAATCGTGTCCGGTCCATAACTTCATTATTTGAAGTCGGATTTTAAAAAATATTTCACAAAAATGATCACCATATTGAGACGACGTGTCGCGCGCAACATTTGGGTCGCTACCTTGAAGGTCAAGGTCACAGCATGACCTTGCAGCAAAATCGTGTCCGGTTTATAACTTTGTTATTTGAAGTTGGATTTTAAAAATATTTCACAAAAATGATCACCATATTGAGACGACATGTCGCGCGCAACATTTGGGTCGCTACCTTGAAGGTCAAGGTCACAGCATGACCTTGCAGCAAAATCGTGTCCGGTCCATAACTTTGTTATTTGAAGTCGGATTTAAAAAATATTCCACAGAAATGATCACCATATTGAGACGATGTGTCGCGTGCAACATGTGGGTCGCTTCCTTGAAGGTCAAGGTCACAGCATGACCTTGCAGCAAAATCGTGTCCGGCCCATAACTTCCCTATTTGAAGTTAAATTTAAAAAGTATTTCACAGAAATGATCAAAAAGTGGTCCCAACGAAGCATTAAAATCAGCAAAATGACATGAAAATTGCAGACTCGGTTAGATCATGTAGATTGAGTCTGTATATAAAACCTGTTTGAGTTTAATCTGATTGGGTACTGATACACCAATAAAGCTTGAACGTTGTCATATGACCTTTAATATGTTGATGTCTCTTAAAATTGAAACTTAACCAAAAAAAACAGTAGTAACTATTTAATTAAGTGTTAAATTTGAACATGATGTTAGAATATCATAACTGAAACATTTTAAGTAAACAATTTTAACTCATTTTCAAGCTGAACTTGTTTTCAAGTTTTCTTCCCTTACATTTGATCTTTTTTCATTATTTAGGTTCTATGAAATTCAGATAATTTATACTTCACACAATATTTCTAATATACATGCATCCTTTATTTTTGTTGCAGAATGCCAACTGTGTTTAACACAACATTTATACAACATATAGTGGTTAATTTCATTTGTACGGTATTTAACTGAGGTGGCATAAAATGACAGCAGCTTAACAAGAAACACAGCACTGTAAAAATTTCACAGTCCTAATACTTAACTATAGCACGCACTTTTAAAACACAAAACAATGAATATGTTTTTTTGAGAATTTTAAAAAAGTTACATATTAAGATCTTATTATTGTAGGTAAACACAGTTGAAGTTCATCGCCGCCGAAATATTGGTGAGGCGATTGTTGATTGTAAAAGTAAGGGAGGTAACCTTGCCTCGTTTCACAGTGCTGCGGATATTGATACAGTGTGGAGGAATGCATTAGTGTATGTTTTTATCGTACACCTTGAAAAATTTGGTCTGTAATGATGCATAAACTGGACATGTCACCTAGATATATGAAATTGTAAAATGTATTATAACAACATGTTACCATTGTCACAATCGTCATAAAGATATGCCATGATATCCACTGTGTTAACATATTATAGGGAAAAACATAAAAGTTTTCTTTTTTTTTAAGATAGATAGATTTATTTTGATAGATTTATTGGAATGGAATACATGGATATTTAAAACAACATGTAGGGTACAAATATATAACATACATGAGAATGATTAAGATGATTAAGCCATGACATGCATACCCAATACCAAGCCCAAGGATAGCACAAAAATGAGAGACATTATTTCAATTGTTATACATTTCATATTTTATTTGTAGTGGGACGTCATCCTCATACTGGATAGGGCTAAATGATCAAGCTACAGAAAATGGTATGTTTACAGAAATCTATAATACAAAGTTAGCATTTTTTAAGGATGCTATGATTATAAGTGTATTTAAACATTGTATCTTTTACTTACACTTCAAGTTTGATTTTACTTAAGAATATGAGGTCTAAATTTTAAATGAATATGAATTAAAAATCCCTCACTGCTGACTTTGGATTCTTCTATGTAAGGAAATTATACAGCTAGCTATTGGAATTTTGCTGGTTCTACTCAGGTACAGTTCATACCTGAAATAATGCACAGAAAGGCATCTAAGGTCTTCCTCCACCAGTAAAGTTGAAGCCATATGGCACATACTGTGTTGATGTGAGTTAACCCCCCACCCCCTTCATCCGCCCATATAAAAGAATTAAAGAGTAAGATTAACCCCTAGTGCATTTGTGCCATTCCAATTTCTCCGTTAGTGACCGACTATAAATTTCTTATAAATTAAGAATTCCATGGTGAACGCAATTTATCTTGTAAGTTGAGTCTTCTGGTCAGTTTACCATAGTGACACTCATTTTCCAAGATCAATTGTTATGGAGATCAGTTGTCAAGTAGAAGATTCTAGAAGGTACGCCTAACCAGATGCTCACCCTATTTAGTTAAAGTGTAGACTTAGCTCTTAGTGTGCCCAAACTGATAATAAACAGGCTTTGTTGCCATTAAAATATACATACTATAGGCAACAAATTTTGAATTTTTATCTTGATATATTATTTCCAAAAGGCAGTACAGACTGTGTGCATCACTGTATAGGGAATTAAGCAAGATCATTTAAGAAATTCGGCAGGAATTTTAAAAAACTGGAACATTAAAGTATAATAAATTGTTGTTTAAGGGTATGTGTGGACAGATAAAACTGCTGTCAATGTGTTAAACTGGGCTGATAAGCAGCCAGACAACTACAAGGGAATGGAAGACTGTGTTGAAATGTGGAGCTCTACCTCCAAGTGGAACGATGCCGCATGTGCTTCAAAAAATAACTGGATCTGCATGGTGAAAAGAGGACAAGGTAATTTACACTTGATGACATGAAAGAAAACCTTTAATTAAGTTTATTACTTCATAGATGATATAAATTATTTGTTGAAAGGGCCCTAAGATAATTTTCACCAACCATTTTGTATGTACAGTAATTATTAGAGGGGTGTCACTGTTGGGAAAAATGCTAACGATGACCTAATAACCATGGTAAAAGTTTAACTGATCATACTAATATAAAAGCCTTAGATTTTCAACATTTTCTTTATGACAAGATATGATTTGTTCTTTTTGTCCTTATTTTATTGTACTCAAAATAATTACGATACATATCTAAGTATGAAGTAACTATTATCTGATATGGTCGTACTGTACATGGTTGTACTCAATCAGATTGGGGAAAATACATTGAGTACAACTAAAATATAAACAAATTGTCATATCTAGTTATAAAAACTAAGGTAATAATTAGAATCAGTTTAAAACTTATTTGCCTGTTTGTCAAGTACTAACGTGGGTTATCGGTTTTTAAATTTTCTAACTGGTAATTAGCTAAAAACGGATCGTACCCATTTAAACGGAAAAAAACATGACACCCCTAATAATCATCATTGCTTCTACAGATATAATGGTGTTAATTTGAGTTCATATATCAGACACATTTATACAATAAAATTTCATTATACTGAACTATAAATTCTACATTTGAACATTGTTATTTTTACTGGCTGAGTACCGTGATTTATTATGCTCCCCGAAAAATTTCGGGGGAGCATATAGTCGTCGGGTTGTCCGTTCGTCCGTCCGTCAGTCCGTCAGTCCGTACGTACGTCCCGAATTCGTGTCCGGCCCATAACTTTGTTATTTGAAGTCGGATTTTAAAATTATTTCACAGAAATGATCACCATATTGAGACGACGTGTCGCGAGCAACATTTGGGTCGCTACCTTGAAGGTCAAGGTCACATCATGACCTTGCAGCAAAATCGTGTCCGGTCCATAACTTTATTATTTGAAGTTGGATTTTAAAAATATTTCACAGAAATGATCACCATATTGAGACGACGTGTCGCGCGCAACATTTGGGGTGCTACCTTGAAGGTCAAGGTCACAACATGACCTTGCAGCAAAATCGTGTCCGGTCCATAACTTCATTATTTGAAGTCGGATTTTAAAAATATTTCACAAAAATGATCACCATATTGAGACGACGTGTCGCGCGCAAACATTTGGGTCGCTACCTTGAAGGTCAAGGTCACAGCATGACCTTGCAGCAAAATCGTGTCCGGTTTATAACTTTGTTATTTGAAGTTGGATTTTAAAAATATTTCACAAAAATGATCACCATATTGAGACGACATGTCGCGCGCAACATTTGGGTCGCTACCTTGAAGGTCAAGGTCACAGCATGACCTTGCAGCAAAATCGTGTCCGGTCCATAACTTTGTTATTTGAAGTCGGATTTAAAAAATATTCCACAGAAATGATCACCATATTGAGACGATGTGTCGCGTGCAACATGTGGGTCGCTTCCTTGAAGGTCAAGGTCACAGCATGACCTTGCAGCAAAATCGTGTCCGGCCCATAACTTCCCTATTTGAAGTTAAATTTAAAAAGTATTTCACAGAAATGATCATCATATTAAGATGACGTGTCATGCACAACATTTAAGTCGCTACCTTGAAGGTCAAGGTCACAGCATGACCTTGCAGCAAAATCGTGTCGGGCCCATAACTTCCTTATTTGAAGTCAGATTTTTAAACTATTTCACAGAAATGATGACCATATTAAAATGGCATGTCATGCGCAACATTTGGCTCGCTACCTTGAAGGTCAAGGTCACAGCATGACCTTGAAGCAAAATTGTGTCCGGCACATAACTTCATTATTTGAAGTCGGATTTTACAACTATTTCACAGAAATGATCACCACAATGAGACATTGTGTCGCGCGCAACATTTGGGTCGCTACCTTGAAGGTCAAGGTCACGGCATGACCTTGCAGCAAAATCGTGTCCGGCCCATAACTTTGTTACTGGAAGTCGGATTTAACAACTATTTCACAGAGATGATCACCATATTGAATCGACGTGTCGCATGCAACATTTAGGTCACTACGTTGAAGGTCAAGGTCACAGCATGACCTTGCAGCAAAATAATGTCGGGCGCATAACTTTGTTATTTGAAATCGGATTTTACAACTATTTCACAAAAATGATCACCATATTTAGACAATGTGTCGTGCACAATATTTGGGTTGTTTTTACACTTTGAACTTTGTCTGTGACATAACTCTGACACAACAAGAGGTATACCTTCCTGTGTCCAAAACCTATTCGGGGAGCATCACCCGGTTCAACCGGCTCTTGTTCTATTAGAAATCATAGTACAAATCATTGTTACATGTTTATAATGTTATATGCTTATTTTTCATATTATGTACAATATGAAACATATTAAAAAAATTACTCACTATCTAATATTTTTTTAGACACTTTAAACTACAGTGATCACTGAAATTCATATTTTATTATTTTCTAGGTGGACATTTAACAACATCAAAACCCCAGACAGCCCCACCTACCCAGTCAAGTAAGTTGACTCTATTACAAGTACAAAATATGTAGTCATTTCCGTATAAATCTTTAAAAATATAATTTTAGAGGATACTTTCAAAGGAGCGTCACTGGGGTCAAAAAAACTAAAACATAAAATTTGAAATTCTTACCTAGATCATTTAGTGAAGCACTTAAAATAGAAAATTCTGCAAAGGATAATAAAAAAATATTCTCGGAACTAAATTGAATATTGATTTTTTTGTGGGATACCTAGCCTGATTTGAGATTTTCATTTTTGGGTCATTTTGCACAATAAATACGACAATTCTGGAAAAATGGGGTGAGGGAATGATCTGAAAATTTGCATACCAGTTATTGTTCTAGACCTACATGAAATAGTGAACAAATCTGGAAATGTATTTCCAGTCCTGTCATAGACAAGTTCCTATTAGGCCATTATAATTTTCTGTGAAGAACTTAAAATTTGAAATTATCTTACATTTAATGGCATTAAATTTGATATTGTAATGGAGTTGACATGTATACCAGACCTAAATGAAATAAACTCAAAATTATTTACTATTTAACGTAAAATATATTTACTACGTGATTTGTTTACTGTTCTGTAGGTTCCCTATGCAGTAGTTTAAGTGGTAGTGGATGGGTGGCATTCAATGGCTACTGCTACCTGGCTAATGATGGAAACGGGGACCAGGGAAAGTCCTGGAGACAAGCTCAACATCAATGTCAACAATATGGCGGAGACCTTGCCTCAATCCTCTCACAGACCGAGCAAGCATTTGTGTATCATGCTATGGTAATGTAGAACATGTATAACTTTATGTTTGATTATTGTATCATATTAGCTGCTCCATGACAAAACTAACATAATGCATTTGAGACCAGCATGAATCCAGACCAGCCTGCGCAGTCTGATCAGGATCCGTGCTGTTTGCTATTTATCTCTCTACTTGTTATAGGGTTTGTAAGCGAACAGCATTGATCCTGATCAAACTGTGCGGATGTGCAGGCTGGTCTGGATTCATGCTGGTCGCAAACACATGATATGTTGGTTTTGTCATGGCGCTGCTCAATTATGTTTTTTGTGTCGCCTCTACGGAGTAGTGGCGACATATAGGGATCACTTCTCCGTCGTCTGTCTGTCTGTTTGTCCGTCCGTCTGTCACAAAACTTGTCCGGACTACTCATAAACTACTGGTGCAATTTCATCCAAACTTTACAGGAATGATCAGTACCAAGTCTAGTTGTGCATATTGTCAGCATTTTCCGGTTCAATGATTTTTGTCAGAGTTATGGCCCTTTAATAATTTTTATTTTTAAAGTTTGTCCGGACTACTTCTCTTATACCACTAATGCAATTTCAATGAAACTTTACAGGATTGATCTGTAGCTCAAGTCCTTGCGCATATTGCACGGGTTTTCCGGTTGATTGATTTTTGGCCGAGTTATGGCCCTTTGATAAAAAGGTGTTTTTTTCTGTGTGTTGCCAGATACACAAAAGCTTGTCCGGACTACTCCTCATAAACTACTGGTGCAATTTCATCCAAACTTTACAGGAATGATCAGTACCAAGTGTAGTTGTGCATATTGTCAGCATTTTCCGATTCAATGATTTTTGTCAGAGTTAAGTCCCTTTAATAATTTTTATTTTTAAAGTTTGTCCGGACTACTTCTCTTATACCACTAATGCAATTTCAATGAAACTTTACAGGATTGATCTGTAGCTCAAGTCCTTGCACATATTGCACGGGTTTTCCGGTTGAATGATTTTGGCTGAGTTATGGCCCTTTGATAAAAAGGTGTTTTTTTCTGTGTGTTGCCAGATACACAAAAGCTTGTCCAGACTACTCCTCAAAAACTACTGGTGCAATTTTATTCAAACTTTACAGTAATGATCAGTACCAAGTCTAGTTGTGCACTGTCCATCTGTCTGTCTGTCCGTCTGTCACAAAACTTGTCCCAACATGAAATTGGCCATTATGAGGCGACACATGTGATTACTGATCGCTCTTGTTTTTATAGAAAGGAGCTATTTAAATTGTGCTGTTACATGGTGTATAACACTTTAACAGTGTTTGTGGGTATATTTGCATATGTCTATTCTTTTTTTATGCCCCCACTTCGAAGAAGAGGGGGTATATTACTTTGCACTTGTCGGTCCGTCCCGTCCGTCGGTCTGTCGGTCCGTAGACCAAATGGTTTCCGAGTGATAACTAAAGAACCCTTAGGCCTAGGAACTTCAAACTTGGTATGGTGATTGGTCATGACCAGTAGATGACCCCTATTGATTTTGGGGTCAAGGGGTCAAAGGTCAAGGTCAAATTGACCTTGTAAGCAAAAACGGTTTCCGATCAATAACTTAAGAACCTTAAGGCCTAGGAACTTCAAACTTGGTATGGTGATTGGTTATGACCAGTAGATGACCCTTATTGATTTTGGGGTTAAGGGGTCAAAGGCCAAGGTCACATTGACCTTGTAGGTAAAAACGGTTTCCGATTAATAACTAAAGAACGCTTAGGCCTAGGGACTCTAAACTTGATATGGTGATTGGTCATGACCAGCAGATGACCCCTATTGATTTTGGGGTTAAGGGGTCAAAGGTCAAGGTCACATTGACCTTGTAGGTAAAAAACGGTTTCTGATCAATAACTAAAGAACCCTTAGGCCTAGGAACTTCAAACTTGGTATGGTGATTGGTCATGACCAGCAGATGACCTATTTATTATAGGGGTCAAGGGGTCAAAGGTCAAGGTCACATTGACCTTGTAGGTAAAATCGGTTTCCGATCAATGAACTAAAAACGCTTAGGCTAAGGAACTTTAAACTTTGTATGATGATTGGTCATGATCAGTAGATGACCCCTATTGATTTTGGGGTCAAGGGGTCCAAGGTCAAGGTCACATTGACCTTGTAAGTAAAAACTGTTTCTGATCAATAACTAAAGAACGCTTAGGCCTAGAAACTTCAAACTTTGTATGATGATTGGTCATTGCCAGCAGATGACCCCTATTGATTTGGGTCAAGGGGGTCCAAGGTCAAGGTCACATTGACCTTGTAGGTAAAAACGGTTTCCGATCAATAACTAAAGAACGCTTAGCCTAGGAACTTCAAACTTTGTATGATGATTTGGTCATGACCAGTAGATGACCCCTATTGATTTTGGGGTCAAGGGTCAATGTCATATTGACCTTGTACATAATGACGGTTTCTGACCAATAACGGTCAACAACTCAATTTGCCTGGTTGATATTTTTATATTAAACTAAAAAAAATTGCTTTTGGTATACACATTTGAAGGGTCTATGTGATATAACAACTTGGCTGTCATTAATGAGGCCTACATGATTCATAAAATTATGCATATATTATTTGGTAAGATTTTGTAATAACTTAAATTGCTGCACACAACCTATGGGGTCACAATAATTATTACCTTGTGACTAGTCATGACCAGTAGATACTAGATAACCCTTATTAATTGTTTATGCACTTGGTCAGAAGTCATGCATAATAACCTGATCACATGACTAATTGGCTGCCGATAGGGGGCATACATGTTTTACAAACATATCTTGTTTATTTATATATGTATACAGAGACAGATGACTAATATTACCAACTTTGTTAAATGTTCCTTTCATTTTAAGTTGTATTAATTAAATCATCAATGCTCTTGATAAATGATTTTTGTTTAAGTGTAAGTTTATTATGTAGACAAGTGTGAGATATAAAATGTAGTTATAGTGTTTCATTATTCAAACTTAATTTTTAGCTTGACTGTTAAAAGAATAGGGAGAGTTATTGTACTCACCTAGGCATCAGTGTCCGTGTCATACTTTGGTTAAGTTTCTGTGTGCAAGCTGGTATCTCCAAAACTATTGAAAGGAATGGATTGAAATTTCGCACACTTACTTGAGAGCAAAATAGGAGGTCACTATCCAAGGCATATAATTCTTACATTGGTATTGACAGAAATATGGCCTTTTTGAACTTATAAGATTCAACATCATCCCGGCTTGTGTTTTAGTATCAATAGCACTGTATAAAGTCAAGCATGCTGTCCTACCAAAAGCTGATGTGTTCATTCATTTTGTTTGTTTGTTTTTCCAGTTGAAAAATTTATCTGCCTATAGAGTGTGGATAGGACTGAATGCACTAGATCTGAACAATGGATACAAGTAAGTTTTTTATGATATTGAAACCTACTAGTATTGTCTTAATGTACTCATTTAATAGCTTGCTTAATACTTCTTGTTCTGGACTTTCACATACAGAGTACCCTGTTTAAGAAGTGATTATATAATTTTCTAGGTAAATTTCATAAGAAAAGTAAGTGTTTAAGTAAGTGATATTTTCTCAGAAATTTTTATTAGAAAAGTAAGGAGTCTTATGGATAGGATTCAGGTTAGTCACTGACTTAAGAAAAACATGTACATTGGTTTACTCTATGTTTGATAAAAGTTGTGTTGCACATCTGTCAGAACCAAAAGGTTAAAGGTCAGCTATCAGTATAGAAGGGTGATTGAGTGTCTGGTGTCCATAATCTGTAATCAACAATATTCTTTTCCTCTGAATCTACAGGTTAGACTGTCTGCAAATTAGCATTAAGGCATAATTTGTTCTCATATTCTTTAAGGGATCACCAGATCTAAAAGAAATTATATCTTTAAACATCTTTTCATAAAACAATAAATGGTTAATCACTAAATTTGATCTAAATTATACTTTAAGAGATGCATTTTATTTGCCTATTTGAATAAATGGGTTGTAAGATCACTGACAACAATCAAAAAACCATTGTCAATGAGAGTACTTGGCTTTTTTTACAAATTCATTTTTGACAAATTCATTTTTGACTGATTCATTTGCTTCTTTATTGTTCATCACTAAAATTCATTATGAATTTAATTAAAGCTTCTTGTTTTCTCAAGTGTTACTAAATTTGTTTTGCTATATCGTTCAAAAGAATAATTAATGTTAGGTATTGTTTCTGTCCGTGATTTGTTGTACAGATAATATTGCACATGAATTTTAGTAGTTGCCTTTAATATTATGTCTTTGAAGAGGAGACTTTCAAGTTTCAAATTGATTTAGAGTAATAATCTTTTTTATTACATGTTTTGCAGTAGATTACTGAATTATAACGGTTAATTATATTCTGATAATTTCACAGTAATGATTACCAAATATAATTTTCACAGTAGCCGAACTATATTTGGCGTAAAATAAAATATTTATCATTAATGAATGTTTTTTTTTCAGCGGAAATGTAGTCAAATCATAATAAAAAAATGTACGTGAAACTGTAGTTCGTAAATATTTACGAACGTTGTGCTGAAAAACATCTAAAATCTAAAAAAATCATGGAATTATATTTTGCTTCAACATTGTGACGTCATTATTTGATGACGTCATGAAGATAAGAGCATGGCGTTACGCGGCAAAAATCAGTAAAATGGTGTAAAAATCGTTAAAAAATCATGAAATAAACAGAAAATTTGTTTGTTTTACATGTAAGATCAAATAATATTTCACTCGTGAACCCCAGCTATTATATTTTCACTCGTGGCTACGCCACTTGTGGAAAATATTGCATCTGGTGTTCACTCGGTGAAATATTTTTCGATCTTACACTGAAACAAACAAATATCCTCTATGTATTTACTTTCTGTTTCTTGATTAAGTAGACTGCTTTTGGGTCAATAAACATCTCTGAAATTTCTATATTTAATTACTTTGTACAACATATTCTGTGATACATTTAGCATGTCTGATATTATGAAAACGTCCTTTCCAGTTTTGAATAAGTATTTTTAAAATTTTTGTGATCAGTTTGTGACAATTTTTTACAGGTGGTCTGATGGGTCACCAGGGAAGTATTACCACTGGCGTTATAATGAACCTAATGATTGGGGTGGGGAAGAAGACTGTGTCAACATCCTCCTTCTCACAGGTAAATGAGAAAACTTTGCTTATTCTAGAACTGCAACTTTTGAAACTGTTGTTTCCCCATATAAGAGTGATTATGCCTTTGTGCTTCCGAGGGATCACTTCGTTTCCAGATTTTTGTGTTTCTAGATTTTTAAGGAAGAAGCAGATTATAAGTAATTTAATATTGCTGAAATTGTTCATTAATAATTTGTAGTATTGTGCTAGAATTTTGTGCCTTGATTAGATAAAACATTCAAAAGTCTGATTAGATAATACATTCAAAAGTCTGATTAGATAATACATTCAAAAGTCTGATTAGATAATACATCCAAAAGTCTGATTAGATAATACATTCAAAAGTCTGATTAGATAATACATTCAAAAGTCTGATTAGATAATACATTCAAAAGTCTGATTAGATAATACATTCCAAAAGTCTGATTAGATAATACATTCAAAAGTCTGATTAGATAATACATCCAAAAGTCTGATTAGATATATACATTCAAAAGTCTGATTAGATAATACATTTCAAAAAGTCTGATTAGATAATACATTCAAAAGTCTGATTAGATAATACATCCAAAAGTCTGATTAGATAATACATTCAAAAGTCTGATTAGATAATACATTCAAAAGTCTGATTAGATAATACATCCAAAAGTCTGATTTAGATAATACATTCAAAAGTCTGATTAAGATAATACATCCAAAAGTCTGATTAGATAATACATTCAAAGTCTGATTAGATAATACATTCAAAAGTCTGATTAGATAATACATTTCAAAAGTCTGATTAGATAATACATTCAAAAGTCTGATTAGATAATACAAGTCCAAAAGTCTGATTAGATAATACATTCAAAAGTCTGATTAGATAATACATTCAAAAGTCTGATTAGATAATACATTCAAAAGTCTGATTAGATAATACATTCAAAAGTCTGATTAGATAATACATCCAAAAGTCTGATTAGATAATACATTCAAAAGTCTGATTAGATAATACATTCAAAAGTCTGATTAGATAATACATTCAAAAGTCTGATTAGATAATACATTCAAAAGTCTGATTAGATAATACATTCAAAAGTTAATACTGTTTTTTCTTTTACGTAAGACAATATGTTTCTCTTTCAGGTGAGTGGAATGATGACCACTGTGCCAGACAGTATGGGTATGTTTGTAAGGTGCGTGTTGGATCAATTATTACCCCTGTTGTACCTACAGGATTGTGGGCAGGAAATTGTCCATCAGGCTTTCATATGCAGTTTAACAGGTGAATATTCTTAATTGTATATATATGTAGGATAATTGTCCAATTTTGATTTTTTAGTGAATATATAATTATATCAGTTAATAGTAGGTTTTTGTCATTTTTGAGTGAATATAAACAAAATATAATGGATTTTAAAAGACCTCAACCTTCTAACTGTTGGAATCAAAAGTGATTTGCCTTTTCCACCAGTGAAGAGCTATGTCACCCTAGTGACCTGGTAGGTATATTTCTATATTGAAATCCCTTAAATTTTGAATGGTCTGTTTCATCTTCAAAGCAAGGCAGTCATGTTGGTGTTGCTGTTCCAAAAGTTTCACGTTGATCATAACTTTTTAAGTTCTTGGTGTATTTTCTTCATACTTGGCCACAACAATCCTTGGGACATGACCTTCAAGAAAATCAGTTTATAGTTGACCCTCATTCATAAATGACCTTGACCTTTGAGGTCAAATTATTGCATTTTCACTGATTATTGCCATAATTTGCTGTAATTTGGTAATTAATCAATGGATTATCTTCATAGTTAGACAAAAAAAAACTTTTGGACAAGACTCTCTTAAAGGTTGAACTGACCTTGACCATGAGCTTTCAATGACCTTGACCATCAAGGTCAAATTATTGAATTTGGTTAAGTTGTCATAATTTTCTTATTTATGCATGGATTTGGTTCATATGTGGACAAAACTACAAATGTGAAAAGACATGTTAAATAATATAAAGATGACCTTGACCTTTAAATGACATTTAATGTCAAGGTCAGATGATTGAATTATGCTTTTATTTTCTTAACTTCATTTATTTATGGCAATGATTCAAACTGGCAATAATGGACAAAACAACAAAACAACATTTAATATTTGTAGTTTGAGTAATACATATATATTATAACAATTAGGATCAACATTGATTATAATTTTTATATATTTAGGTGTTACAGGATATATCCTAAACCTGTAAACTGGACAACAGCCTTGGCAAACTGTAAAGGACTTGGCTCTGGCTACAGTCTTGCCAGCATTCTAGATGATGTCACCAATGGTTTGATTAATTTTTTATAATATTTAACAGAACTAATTCATGTATTTTTCATTACTTTAGACTGAGAGCCCTATCGGTGCTGATAAAAGTTGCCTAATACTTCAGCTAAGAGGGGTGTCTCTGGTTGAGTAGTATTAAAAGTTATTGACTTGAAACCATTTGCCCCTCACTGCTGTGTGTTCAAATCCAACCAGGGCATTTGAATTATTTTTGGTGAGGAAGCTATCTAGCTTGTTAACAATACATTGGCGGTTTTACTGAAATGATAGTTCATGCCTTAAATAATGCACAGAGGAAACTATTTTGAAAACTTTTAAACTGATGCTCAGGGGCCTTAGGAGATTTTGCTCTATTTATTGTCTCTCATAAACAGATGATTAAACTAAACAAAACAGAGCAAATCCATTCCACAAAACAGAGCAAATCCATTACACAAAACAAAGCAAATCCATTACACAAAACAGAGCAAATCCATTACACAAAACAAAGCAAATCCATTACACAAAACAAAGCAAATCCATTACACAAACAGAGCAAATCCATTACACAAAACAAAGCAAATCCATTACACAAAACAAAGCAAATCCATTACACAAAACAAAGCAAATCCATTACACTAATATAGCATGTTAAGGTTTCATTTTGTGTATGACTGAAATTGCAGATTAATTCAATTATATTTATAGCATTTATAACAACACTGATGGCAGATATGCAGGTGAATCCATGGATTGGTTTACACAAAGATGAGAATAATCAGTTGTTATGGGTGAACAATGATGAAACTGTATACACTAACTGGGCACATGATGAACCTAATGGCAGAGAGAAAGAAGCTTGTGTACAGGTTATACATCAGTTTTGTGTCTTTATCATGATATAAAATATATATAGAACTTAGGTGGTTATTGAATGTTTTTGCTTGAGTTTAAATATCCTGAATTAATCCTTGAACAACATGTCACAGTTCCTGAGCTGTGTTTCATAGAAAGTCCTAAGTGTATCTCAAGTCCTAGGACTAAATATGATTAATTAGACTGATTCAATAAATATTTTCATCTTTGGTGAAAGTTTTACACTCTTACTTAAGTCATTCTCTCAAGAAGAATTATAAAATACAATATGGCACACACTTCAATCTGCAATGTGAAAATGTTCATCTGTATGCCCTATATTCAGAACTTGAAAAGTCTTAACATATTGTAGAGTCATAAGTTAGGACATTTTATTTGAAACGAAAATTGTCTCAGTTTTGATCTTAAGACATATTTTGATTGAGGACTTTTCTATGAAACACAACCCTGAATGGTTAAACTTTATGAATCTGAATAGCTTTCACCTTTTTGTTGTGGGTTTGAACCTTGCCAAGGACCATAACTTCTGTCAGGGTAAAGAAACTACCCAGCTATGGATTATAATAGCTCTAATCTGGTAGCCTATTTACTTATGGCTGAAATAATGCATGTGGAGGTGACTGTGGTGTTTCCCTTCACCAGTTCAGCTGAAATGTCACCATATGACGTATTGTGTTTCTGCTACATAATGCCTTTTCAAATGATAATATTGATAAAAAAATCCATGCCTGATATTTTTTTTTATGCCACCGCAGCATCTGCGATGCGGTGGCATATAGCGATTCACCTGTGTGTGTGTGTGTTTGTTTGTTTGTGTGTTATATAGATTATATAGTGAACTATAAGAATAAATTTTAAAAATCTTCTTGTGAAGACCCAAAAGGCCTAGAGCTAAGATATTTTGCAAAAGGCATTGTGAGGTAGACCTCTACCAAGATTGTTCAAATTATAGCCCTGGGGTCAAAATCGGCCCCGCCCCGGGGGTCATTGTTTTTCACTATATGTACATATAGTAAAAACTTAAAATACCTTCTTGTAAAGACCCAAAAGGCCTAGAGCTTAGATATTTTGCATAAGGCATTGTCTGGTAGACCCTTACCAAGATTGTTCAAATTATAGCCCTAGGGTTAAAATCAGCCCTGCCCCGGGGGTCATTGATTTTCACTATATGTACATATAGTAAAAACTTAAAATACCTTCTTGTAAAGACCCAAAAGGTCTAGAGCTTAGATATTTTGCATAAGGCATTGTGAGGTAGACCTCTACCCAGATTGTTCAAATTTTAGCCCTGGGGTCAAAATCGGCCCTGCCCCGGGGGTCATTGGTTTTCCTTATATGTATATAGTAAAAACTTATAGTAAAAACTTTAAAAAAATTTCTTCTAGCAATTGGCAAATGCTAGAGGTTAGATAATTTTTATTATCTTGCATGAAACATTGTGTAGTGAACCTCTAGCAAGATTGTTCAAATTATAGCCCTGGGGTCAAAATTGCCCCCGCCCCAAGGTCATTGATTTTCAATATATACATATAGTAAAAAATCAAAAAAAATCTTATTGTCTGATGGTACAAGGTACAAGGCTTCAAAAACTTAAAATACCTTATTTTAAAGACCCAAAAGGCCTAGAGCTTAGGAATTAATGCGGTGGCATAGCATTTTTCTCAAATGCAATCTTGTTTTAATTTACAGATAACTGGTTATTCTGGTACAGTTGGTCAATGGAATGATGTTGATTGTTCAACTCAACATGGGTATGTCTGTATGACCAAGAAAGGTAATGCTTACAGTAAACATGATATGTTGTAGACATGATAATTCTAGATAACTACAGTAATAAACTCATATCTGTATTATAAAACAATGCTATTCTTGGTTTTGCATTAGTCAAAAAATAAATGAAAAATAAAAAAGTTATTTTTGTGACATAATACAAGGGATAATTGTGATTGAAAAAAGATATGTAAAGTTTTTACCTGCATGAACAATGTATGTATGGTAAGGCTTTTGAATGGTTAAAAAGGTAGTTTTATAACTGGAATTAAGTCTTGTAGTTTAATTTTACATAATAGAAAATGGTTTTTATCAAATTGTTATTTGTCTTTGCCAACACATAATTTTTTTTTCTGTTTTAAGTAATGACTTACTTCTGGATTATTTTAAAACATTATGTCTGACTAATAGTAATTATTATTATTACTAAAAACAGCTTTAAAATAACTACTAATGAACAAAAAGATAGCAAGGTTTTGATTTGCTTATTAAATCCAAAATGAAATGGTTGTCAAATTTCGGGAATATCAATATTACCAATAATCCAGAAATTATTTTTTTTATAGACCCAACAATTCTGACTGCGGAACCAATTCCTAGCATTTGTGATGTACAACAAGGACAGAAACTGTTTAAAACAGGCTGCTATTTCTTCCTAAAGCAGGCTTCCAACTGGTCCCAGGCGAGTGATACCTGTCTTAAACAAGGAGGTAAGATAAAGTTATTTATCCCAACCTTTATCCGCTGGATAAGACTGGGCCTGCTTACAATATGAAACTGTCCATCATCAATTTTGGGGATATCAAAATGAGGATTTGAATTCAGCCTACAGTGTAAAATTCTTAACTGTTAATAATTGATATATTGTCACCTTATTGCAGTCAAAAATATAATTTAATGGCAGTAAACCTGTTACTGCACTTAGTTGACAGTATGATTGTTATGATGATGATAAGTCACGATCAGATTTAAGAATGATGATTATATGCATATTATTCTTTTTTTATAAGGATGATATGGATTTTTTGTATTTATCAGGATAATATGGATATTATTGTATTTATCAGGATAATATGGATATTATTGTATTTATCAGGATAATATGGAAATTATTGTATTTATCAGGATAATATGGATATTATTGTATTTATCAGGGAAATATGGATATTTTTGTATTTATCAGGGAAATATGGATATTTTTGTATTTATTAGGATAATAAGGATATAATTGTATTTATCAGGTTAATATGGATATTTTTGTATTATCAGGATAATATGGAAATTATTGTATTTATCAGGATAATATGGATATTGTATTTATCAGGATAACATGGATATGTTTGTATTTATCAGGATAATATGGATATTTTTGTATTAGGATCATATGGAAATTATTGTATTTATTTATCAGGATAATATGGATATTTTTGTATTCATCAGGATAATGTGGATATTTTTGTATTAGGATCATATGGAAATTATTGTATTTATCAGGATAATATGGATATTATTGTACTTTTCAGGATAATGTGGATATTTTTGTATTTATAAGGAAAATAGGGATATTTTTGTATTGATCAAGATAATATGGATATTTTTGTATTAGGATCATATGGAAATTATTGCATTTATCAGGATAATATGGATATTTTTGTATTCATCAGGATAATGTGGTTATTTTTGTATTAGGATAATATGGAAATTATTGTATTATCAGGATAATATGGATATTGTATTTATCAGGATAATATGGATATGTTTGTATTTATCAGGATAATATGGATATTTTGTATTAGGATCATATGAAAATTATTGTATTTATCAGGATAACATGTATATTATTGTACTTTTCAGGATAATATGGATATTTTTGTATTAGGATCATATGGAAATTATTGTATTTATCAGGATAATATGGATAGTTTTGTATTCATCAGGATTATGTCGATATTTTTGTATTTATCAGGATAATGTGGATATTTTTGTATTTATTAGGAAAATAGGAATATTTTTGTATTGATCAGGATAATATAGATATTACTGTATTTTTCAGGAGGCTATTTGTCATCTGTAAACTCAGGATATGAGCAGGCCTTTATATACCTGACTATGAAACAACATAATGTGAATGCTGTATGGATTGGATTAAATGATATAAAGGTAAATTGATGTCAATGTTGACATTATTACTCTATGTGCTATAACTTAAACTCTATATTCAGCACATAATGTACTTTAAACTCTATATTCAGCACATAATGTACTTAAAACTCTATATTCAGCACATAATGTGCCTTTAAACTCTATATTCAGCACATAATGTACTTTAAACTCTATATTCGACACATAATGTGCTTTAAACTCTATATTCAGCACATAATGTACTTAAAACTCTATATTCAGCACATAATGTGCCTTTAAACTCTATATTCAGCACATAATGTGCCTTTAAACTCTATATTCAGCACATAAAGTGCCTTTAAACTCAATATCCAGCACATAATGTGCCTTTAAACTTTATATCCAGTACATAATGTGCCTTTAAACTCTATATCCAGCACATAATGTGCCTTTAAACTATATATTCAGCACATAATGTGCCTTTAAACCCTATATCCAGCACATAATGTTCCTTTAAACTCTATATTCAGCACATAATGTTCCTTTAAACTCAATATCCAGCACATAATGTTCCTTTAAACTCTATATTCAGCACATAATGTTCCTTTAAACTCTATATTCAGCACATAATGTTCCTTTAAACTCTATATTCAGCACATAATGTTCCTTTAAACTCTATATTCAGCACATAATGTTCCTTTAAACTCTATATTCAGCACATAATGTTCCTTTAAACTCTATATTCAGCACATAATGTTCCTTTAAACTCTATATTCAGCACATAATGTTCCTTTAAACTCTATATTCAGCACATAATGTGCCTTTAAACTCTATATTCAGCACATAATGTTCCTTTAAACTCAATATCCAGCACATAATGTTCCTTTAAACTCTATATTCAGCACATAATGTACTTAAAACTCTATATTCAGCACATAATGTGCCTTTAAACTCTATATTCAGCACATAATGTGCCTTTAAACTCTTTATTCAGCACATAATGTGCCTTTAAACTCAATATTCAGCACATAATGTTCCTTTAAACTCAATATTCAGCAAATAATGTGCCTATAAACTCTATATCCAGCACATAATGTGCCTTTAAACTCTATATTCAGCACATAATGTGCCTTTAAACTCTATATTCAGCACATAATGTGCCTTTAAACTCTATATTCAGCACATAATGTGCCTTTAAACTCTATATTCAGCATATAATATGACTTTAAACTCTATATTCAGCATATAATGTGCCTATAAACTCTATATTCAGCACATAATATGCCTATAAACTCTATATTCAGCACATAATGTGCCTTTAAACTCTATATTCAGCACATAATGTGCCTTTAAACTCTATATTCAGCATGTAATGTACTTAAAACTCTATATTCAGCACATAATGTGCCTTTAAACTCTATATTCAGCATATAATGTGCCTTTAAACTCTATATTCAGCACATAATGTGCCTTTAAACTCTATATTCAGCATATAATGTGCCTATAAACTCTATATTCAGCACATAATGTGCCTTTAAACTCTATATTCAGCACATAATGTACCTTTAAACTCTATATTCAGCATATAATATGCCTTTTAACTTTGTATTCAGCAATCTGGAACATACTCATGGACAGATAACTGGCCAGTAGTGTACAGCAACTGGGATGCTGGTCAGCCTGTTGGTGGTCAAGGTTGCGTGATTGCCAATACCACAGGAAGATGGATCGAAACTAACTGCTCAGCATCGTACCCTGCCATCTGTAAAATATCCACTGGTAATAAAGTTTGTATAACATTTGATGACTTGGAATAATTTTAGATTGTTCTATAAAGTTATTATGCAGAGGAAATGTGAAGATCAAATTTTAAGAATGAGTCTCTGTTGCATTGGTATAATCTTGGTTAAAACAGCAGATAAATTAACATTTTATATTACATGTATTTATTAGTTTACATTAATCTGTATTCTTAGCTGTATATGATGTATATTATAGTGACAGTATAATGTATTACTTCATCATTATAACAGCTGAATGATTCTTAATCAATAGTTCTATTGTCATGTAATATAGGAACATAGTGAAGAATTTTTTTATTGAATTCTCATTTTGTGTCAATGACATCTTTTAATTTTGAAATGTTCCTCTTTCTTTATTGTAGCATCCCCGTCATTGACTCCTCCAGCCCCTAATGCACTGTGTGACCCAGGCTGGTA
This sequence comes from Ruditapes philippinarum, assembly GCF_026571515.1. Taxonomy (NCBI): domain Eukaryota; kingdom Metazoa; phylum Mollusca; class Bivalvia; order Venerida; family Veneridae; genus Ruditapes; species Ruditapes philippinarum. Next base: position 8,795 of record NW_026853503.1, on the reverse strand, counting down.
TTCATGGAAAAGTCACTGTTACTACCTTGGTGTGAATATACCACGATCAGCTCTAGATGCAGGATTCTACTGTCAGCAACACCACGGGGCGCTTGTTTCTATTCATAACCAAACACTGAACCAGTATCTTGTTAAAACAATGAACTCATTGGCAGTGAATGGGCAGAGTTTCTGGACAGGTCTACATAAGTCAATAGATTGTGAGTGAATGCTTTACTTTTATATTAGCAAGATTTAATATTGCATATACATTAAATTATCATATCAGACATTAGTAAATATTTCATGTTAGTTAGTGGTTTAAATTTTACATGATGAGACAAAGAAAAAAGTGGTGAATAGGCCATAGCTGTTATACAACATGACATTTCAGCAAGTACAACTTCACTTTTATCAGAATCCTTTAAAATACTCTTAAAGCTTGCCGTTGAAGATGCTAGAATATTTTGAAGAAATTAATGTTGTTTTGATAGCTTTTTCCATTTATTACAGTAGAATCTACTTTGTTGCTAAAATTATTGACTTTAAAGCAGCACTCCTCCAGGTTCCTGCTTATTTTCATGAACATTTTGAAAATGTATTAAACAGTTAAATTTTGTAAAGAGAACAAAGAAAGTAATTTACACACGGCACTTATAAAAACAACACATGTAATTTACCAAAAAGAGGTCAAAATATGCAATAATATCATGTAATGTGTTTGTAATGCAGTAGATATAAGGCGAAAAATACTGCAAAATCAGTCATCTATTGCTCATAACATGAAAATATTACTTTTATCTTGAATCTTTTTACATTTCTTAAAATCTCAGTACATTTTTCAGAAGAGGAATTTTCTTGAAATATTTATAATCAGCCATTTAACAGGGTTGAAGTTATGGTTTAATCAACAGAAAACTTTATTTATATTTTAGGATAAATAACACATAGATGAATAAGAAGCTACATTACTTAGTTTTTGATTTTCAGCTGGTTTCCAGTGGATAGACAGATCACCAGTACAGTTTACTAACTGGAGAAAAGGGGAACCATCCACTCGAGGATGGGCAGGAAACTCGGAGAATTGTGCAGAGGTATTTTTGTCAGATGGAAAATGGAATGATGAAGACTGTAATAGTAAAAGACTTTTTGTCTGTGAGAAAAGTCCAGGTATTTAATTTAACATAATTATGTTGGAAACAATATTAAATAGTCTTTACCACTGTTAACAAAGCTCTGAAATTATGGGCTGGTCAATTTTTTTTTATATATCTATATATATATAGCCAAAATTGATAATTAATAGGAGAGAGTGGCAAGTCCAGTCAGAAAAAAGCAAATACAGGGCTCAGACTCATTATAGGCTGTTTACAGAGAAATCTAACAGTGTATGAGATTTATTTTCTATGCTAGCTTGTTTCTTACTACTGGATTGTCAAGCGTTGAGATCAAACAAATTATATACAATTATGTCATTGTTGTTTGCTTGCCCTGACGGCCTGACCACAGGAATTGAATTAAGAAAAGGACATTGTTTTCAGTTACTAAATTAATATACTTTTAATTCAGAGAAAAATTGTGTAAGAAGTAGTGTTAAATAACCAGTTGTTTTTCAAAGAATTTATCTTAAACTATGTCATAATTCTTAATACATGTATTTAATTAAAAAAAACTGTCTGATGTATCAAAGGATGTGTTTATTATTATTTAAAGGTATACTTTGCTCTAAATTGATACTTGAAAATATTGATAATTGTTACACAGTCTCTTTGTAAATATAAAATAAATACATTTTGACTTAACTCAAAGTATGTATGTTATGTTTAAAATTCTACACACTATGGGTAGTCACAATATGAATATACTGTGAGTGTCATTAAAATGGCATTACTTTTTAAAGAAATTACCAACTTTACTTGACCTGCAAAGGGAGCGCAGCTTCCAAAACATACATGTACTTTATTCATTATTCTATTCAAAATGCACATATTTATTAAGAATTTCATAGATTCAATAAATATCTGTGATTAAAATATTTTTCAAGGATGAGCATAGTATATCTTTAAAATATATTTATATTATAAATAACATGTTATGGATATTGTTTTCAGTTGTAGATAACAGCAAGATACATATTGGTACAGGAGGAGCACCAATCAATGTCCCTACACCTATACCATTCACCCGTCCCTCCATACTGCCAATACAGCGTACACCCTCCCCGCCATCTAAAGGTGTGTCACAGATATCACCTCAGACAGATAAACCTCCAGTGTCACCTCAGTCACAGAACGTGCCCTATGTATCCGTAACGACAAGGAAATCATTACCTGTGGTTTCTGACAACTCTAACCCACTGACAGGTGCTTTACCGTCTCTTTCAATGAGACCATATACAGGAGGTAGTACAGCACAACCGTTACAAGCTGCTGATACAGGTAATTATGCTACATGTAAACTTTCACAACCAGTTGCTTTTAATCAAGTATGTAGACATATAATAAAATTATAACATAATTAATTGGTTAATTGGTTTATCTAACAGTTTCAGAATTACTTTATACAATTATTTATTTGAGTTTTACTAAGGATCACTGAACAGTTTAAATTCCACCAAGGATGTTGAAATATTTAATGTAAAGAAGCCATCCAATTATATACAAAGGTGCCGATTTATGCTTTTTATAAAGCACAGAGGGAGCGTACATTAGATGTTCCTCAACCAGATAATACTTAAAACCTTAACAGTGCCTGTGTAATTTATGAATTTAGTAAAATCATGTAATCAATGATTCTAACACGACCCGCATTTTTCCCTATTGAACATAGAAGAACAGAAAGTGTGTGTTATTATGCAACAGATGCACAATTTGACGTTCTATATTTAGACATGTGACGTAATCATTATACACGTGACGTAACCACTAAAAAGCCGACGCGCTGAAAGTAAGTACGGAAACAAATCAGGCGCAATTTTGCTAAACTATCAAGTAAGGCAACATTTATTTGTTGATGTCGTGTTAGAATCGAAATAATATATCCAAATCAGTGATTTTATCTCTTGATAACATCACGGTTTGTCGTTCGGATGCGCATCATTATATCACTCGGGCTACGCCCTCGTGATATAATTCCTCGCATCCGAACTCCAAACAGTGATGTTATTGAGCGATAAAATCACTGTTTGGGATATATTATTTTTAAATCAATGAAATAAAAAATTTTCGGGTTGTATTGTATTCTTTTTTGTTAAAGCGCCAATCTTTAATTTTCCATGCTTTTCCTAAATCCTTTTAAAAATATTAAATCACGGAAATTTAAAAAAAAAATGTTTAGAAATCTTTAAAATTTAATGTTTGAATGGGAAAAAAAAATTTTCCCCCCCGGGCAAAAAATTTAAATTCTTGCAAACAAGAAAACGAACCATGTTCTCCTCAGTTTCCAATATCAAATTGAGGGGTGCAGTCATTCTTATAAAAAACAGGCCACGAAATGTAATTAACTTTGAGTGTCCCTTAAATTAGCAGCTCATAATCCATGTAACTGTTAAACTAGTCAGTAATTTTGTTTTCACAATTCCATTCTCAAAAGATGTAGGATGGAAATAAACACATTTTTTGTTAAATTATACCAATATATTCAGGTTTTTGGAATGTTAAAACAATAACAAATTTTACAGATGAATGATACATATTTTACTATTTCAATGCATACTTCGAAGTTCTTTACAAATTTATCAATGAAAAGCAGTTCGACATTAGAATGCTATTGATTATTTATGATACATATAAACTCCTCGTTGTAAACTAATTCATGCATGTAGCAGTTGTTTTTTCACCCAAATGCCTTAAAAGTAATGTAATAATTTTGTAACGTACATTTCAGTTTAATACAAAAAAATATCAACAGTGAATTCATTTAGAAAATCTGACAGGAATGGGAAAACTTAAATATTTCTGTTTGGTATTTATTCCTTTTCTAAACATTTGAACAATTAACTACAAAAATCATACGCTTGGTCAGAATAAGATATTGTATATGCATACAGAAATAAGATGTATTTTAATTGATGATTCTGTTCATATAAGGTAAAAAGTACATGTAAACAACATTATATGTGCATATTTAACCATTTATGACAACATACATGTGTGATAAAATGCTTTAAAATATCAATCTTTAGCATTTTTGAAGACTTTCTTAAAAACTTTATAAAATACTCTTGTAAACTCTCATTGGTAACGTACATTTCAGTTTTCTGGCATGGGTGTTGTACATAAAAAGACACCAATTAATATTTAACATAATAAACAAAATGTTTCCTTTTTTATATTTTTAATTTAAAACAACAAACATTTTTACTTTATAAAAATAATTTAAAAACACATGTGATCATCCTAATATGCTACGTTATTCATTGTTATGAGGATAATTTTACAGCAATGTCCAGAAATGTTTTGAGTCCCATTATGGTGTAATTGATAAAATTTGTTGCATTTTTATGAAAAAAAAATAAAAACATGTTTTAATATCGCAAACTTCAATTTTATGTGCAACTTTGCAAGTAACATACATTTGAAGATGATTCGTCGAAATCCCTGTTAATATCTTTCATTAGAAATTCGCATGTTTTAAGATATTATGATTACCAAAATCACATTAATTTTGTGAAATGCATGTAAAAATAAATATTTTAGAAGTGTGACACATTAACTTGATTATTTTGTTGCTTTACAATATATTCCAGTGTTTTGTACACAATAAGGTAAATTCTGGAAAAAAATAATTTACTTTATACGAAACATTGCTTATATGAAACATGGTTTGCTTTTATTTTATAAAACATTGTTTCTTTCATTTCTCGCTTTGTTAGTCAAATATTTCAGATTCTGTAATACGTAATTCTACAATAACGCTCTTTCCAAAGTTAACTTTCGGTATATTTCAGCTCTTGTTCTCTACCTGTAGCCTTTTTGAATCTCAGCCCTTAATTTCGGTCTTTGAAATGTACGTTACTACAATTGAAATGTACGTTACTTGTTGTTGATGTTAATATAAGTGAGAAATCGTTGTTTTGTAGACCTTTATATTTCATACACAATGCACATTTGAGTGTGCAGATGCTAGAGAAAAGATTAAAAATGTTCAATATCATCACAACTGTTCAACTTAAACAATCACATATTGTACTAGTCCCAACTTTTGTAGATAGAAAAAAAATGCATGAATAAAATTCATATGCAACTGATGCAAATACAGTTATATTTAATTTGTTTTCGTTTCTAATCATCCTATTCTTACTTGTTATTACATGAAAAACATATTCATGAAGTAACTTTTAAGAATTCGGGAGATACTCTTCATTGAAATTACTAATACTAGTTTTGAAATGTACGTTACCAACAGTAACGTACATTTCATGATACTTTTAAGCAGAAATATACTTTCAACTACTACCTTTTGTTTACATTGCGAAAAAACATGCTATCACATCTCAAAATCCAGCAGAATGTTTTCAGTAGATATATGTTTATATACATAAAATGTTTTCTAATATATTATTGTGATATCGTATATCAAACATGAATTTACCTTAAATTATATCCACAGTGACACAATGCAATATTTATTTATGCTTTGATGTTACAAAACTCTTCTCTCCATATAAATTTTCTTACCTAAGGTATCATATTTTAAGTGTAGTGAATATTTTTTAAATTGCGGTAACGTTCGTTTCGGTAACGTACATTTCTGACCACTTTTCAATGCAGATCTGGACACAGTCTTGAGCAATTATAACAATTTCTCAACACATAACTTCTTATAGAGGGAAGCTTTAACTGCTTGACACAAGTCTACCTCTTTACATTTTCATCAGTTCCTGTAGCATCAGTAACGTACGTTTCGCAGCAAAAATTACGTTTTAATTTTCTCAGAAAAAGCATCCATCAATTACGGCATCTTTATATACCACTTTTATAATACATTATTTTGGCCAATATGGCCAATTATCTGCCAAAAAACTTCAAACTTTGAAAAGATCTTATTATTTAAAAAATATTTTCTTCACTGTTTAAAAACGCACACTCCAAAAGGCATGTATCAGTGGAAAGGAAGAAACAACAATTTTGTTTACATTTTTATCATAGTTTTCAGTATGTTCCACTGTTAAATTCACGCTAAGGCATTGTGAGATACAAAAAACACCAAACAATTGTTTTATAAAAGACCAATTGAAACATGAAAAGATTTAAAGTTCATTTTTCATATAGAGACAGTCACGTACGTTTCATTTTTTACTATTGTGCGATAAATATTTTTTCAAATCATGACAGTTGACCACTTTTTTGTTTTGATTTAATTAAAACAGAACATGTTTGATGGAACAGATGCTTTAGACAAAATATATAGCACATAATAAGACGAATATGCTGCGTGGAAAGCGTTTTTATATATTCTGTAAATGATATTGAGAATGCGTGTTTCATCTGTTCAGCAATTAACATGACATTGTTCGTTTGTTTTAGAAACCTCAACAACAATTCTAGGAATGTCAGCAGGTGGTTTAGCCGGGGTGATATTAGCAACTATCATAGTTATTTTACTGGTTGTCTTGATAGCACTGTACTGGCGCCGCAACACAACGATGGGTCGACAATTGAAGTTTGGGCTGGAAAATAATGACGGCTTTGAAAACAAGACTTACAGATACGATACTAACTCGGAACAAGTGACTGAAACAAGAGATGGGTTAAGTTTACGAACAATGAGTGAATCCAGTAGTTAAAGTGCTTATTTTGTTTTTATTTTGTCTGTATGCATATTGTATCACTTAAGTTGATATGAATTAGTGTTAATACTCATTTATAGCCAATTATAGGTTGGGCTATTCTGTTGCATTTGATGTATTTTTGGTCTTAGGAATGTTGAGTTGTTTTGTTAAGCGTTTCATTTTTTACAAAAAATGTACAATGCAATATTTATGCTGAATATTTCTTGAAATAAATAGCTTTATTTTTTACAGGAGTTTATTTTACAGGGAAAACATTTATTCTCAAGATATCTACAATAACTTATTTTGTATTGAAATTATTTGTCAAAAAGTGAAGTTTACATAGGAAATGATTGAGAATCAATAAATATATGTAAATTTGCAATATATAATATGCAATGTTTTTGTTGTTGTTTTTTTTTTTTAAATATTATAAAATGCAATATTGTTTTTAAAAGTCGGTTTATTTGAGTTGAGTGTATTTTACAATGCAGTTCTCTCATTGTTTCCCGTTTTTTAATACAAGTCATTTTATAGCAAAATATATCCCAGATTCAAATATATGTTAAACCACGGATTTATATTACAGTGTAATATAAATCCGTGGTTAAACACGTAAAATTGACATTTTCTAGTGCAGGATAATCTGCATTTTTACATCCTGTTTACACCCCTGGGAAGACAGGTCGCGTGCTTTACATGACGTCATACCTGCGCGCCTTTTATGAATGAACTGCATTCTTAAAATGACATTTTTGCCGTTATCACGTTGTTAATGCATATGTTACTGTAAGAAAAAGATCTAAATGAAAATGTTAAGTTTTCATAATTTATTTTCGAAAAATAATAAACATGTAATATGCAAGAAAAATAATCAAACACCGGTTGTCGTCACACACATACAGGAATACATGTATCTAGCTTTAGGGTAACTATTTAGCGGAATATCAGCAGAGCCTTGTTACCGCCTCGAGCTAGATATTCCAGTGTGTACCGGTAGCCGGTGTTAGATCCTTATAATATACAATAAGATATTTGACACGAAAATGCAAATGAGCATATATAATAATGAATAAACTTACTGTTGACACTAGTTTAATAGCTATTTTTTATGAATATTGATGAAATAGAGGAATTGGTCTGTTTCAAAATAATGTTAAATTTATTCAAGAATTTTTTTTGTATTATGTATACGTTATAAATGTATAATGTACAGATTAAATAAAGATAAGTAAACAGTGTTGTATTATTTAGAATTTCATTTAAAATTTGACAGGAAAAATGTAATTATATCCTGCTAAAAGGAAGTAATATGACTGTACTGTATTGTCGTCTGCCAGCATGACCTTATCAGTTGATCATTCCTAGGAATGGAAATCCGATTAACAAAATGTTGCACAGCAAGAGTTTTTTTTTTACAGATTCCTTACAATACACCAGCGCAGGGCTCTAGCTAGAGCAACATTTGTAAAAGACGGATGTTGTACTATCTACACATTAAAACTGCGCATCATAAGCCATGCACATAACGTATTTGAGAAATTATACGGCCATCGTGTTTTGTTTAGCAGTATTATATATGGAGCTTACATTTAGTTGTAAGCTGTATGCCTCCATCTTTATATCATTTAAAACCTTGAAAACATTTCGACTGTTTCAAAGTTTCTGATAAATGACTGCTGAATTTTTTTTTATACAGCTCTACATGTATATCTGCTGCAAAAATCATTGTCTGAATTAAAAAAATAATACAAATGTACGTCTAAAATGCTTGTGTGAAATAAAAAAGGTAGTTAATGAAATTGCCTAAAAGTGAATGGCGCATGATCGGAATCATTCTCAACGGATAAAACCCTTCTCAAAATAGCAGAATCATATTTTGATTCTGTTTACTTAGATATACAATAATTATGTGTGTTAAATGACAGAGACATTCTATTTCTCTTTTCTTCGTTCTAGCTTAATAAGTGTCCATCTGTCCTTTCAAGCACTGCGAGTACGGACCCCGGAAATGTCACCATTTATGTCCTTAAATGTTATTTTT